>NC_071087.1:139138497-139388497 GCF_027358695.1 Spea bombifrons
TTTTGTTTTTAGTTAGTAAAATCAAAAGAGAAAATAGGTTTCAAACAAGGGTTAGCAGAGGACACTGAGTAAGCAACTTGTATCAGTGAAAAATAAGTAAGTAGTAAGTGTGGCAAAAATTACATGCACCAGCTTTGTGTGGTAGAATGCGATGAGGTTGTAGAAGCAGTATCTGTCTATCATCATCTAAAGATCATTTGGGATGAAATTGCACACATTTCCTGAGTATGTTATGAATTGTTGACTTTTGACTGCTGTTTTGAGGTTTAGTAAAAATAGGTAAACCAGTTTGCTATCCCTTTTATTATTTTACAATCATGGACTTGTACACTGAATAAAGTTTGAGTTGTCAAGTTTCAAAGGTACCTTGACCTACCGCCCAACAGTACTTGACTAAGCCACATTTAATAACAATTAAGTCTGTTCAGAAAAGGTTGAGTTGCTTGTCAAGTTGGACATTGAGATTTTCCTGTTGAGTTGCACTAAGTTGCTGTCCGTTTCAAATTGACAACTGTCTACTTGAACTAAAATTGAGCTAATCCTTGAGTCTGTCTTGTTAACTATCAGTCAGGTTGGGCAGTTATGTTAATTTAAAAGCAGCTCTGGATCCACCGCCTGAGACTCAATTCAGATTTATGCAGACAAGTTGCTGTTCTCTTTACAAGAACTAGCTGTGGGTTGGCCATAGAGCCAACTGAATTTCATCAACTTGAACTGTGATCGCTGTGACATTCACTTTACTGAAGATGAGTTGCTTAAGTCAGATTAAAATGATGAGAAAGCTAATTACATCAAAACATTGACTTGAGTCATTTCTAACTTTAATACCTTATTTTGCAGTCTGATACCATAGTTATTTTTATAATGTGCCCAGTATTGTGCAGATTATATTTTGTTGCTTTCTAATATAGCACCATAGCACATGGCTTTCAAGTGGCTTTTCATGTTATATGAAAGGTTGCACCACGGGTAGGTTGCACTACCAGCAGTCACTAGGAGCGAGTGGAAATTTGATGGCCACCCTTTGTCCTGCTCATTTTAAAATATTTAATTTTATTTATATAGTGCCAATAATTTATACAGAGCTTCTTATAGTTCATACATACATAGTATGACAAAACTAGAACTGACATACTAAGACAAACCAATACATTAGGTAAAGAAGGCCCTGCTTGCAAGCTTGCTTCAAACAAGAATTAATGTAATTCACATCATCCACATCGTTATCAGTGTGGTGAAAGCCCTGGTGAAAAGAAGATTTAAATGGTCTTTTGATGTACCAGCTTCTATCTACCATACCTATGGCTGTTTAGGGTCAGAAAATGTATCATGCAGAGCGTTAGATTATTTTGGGTAACATACCTATTCTGCTTTGTACTCTTGAGACATGGACAATGTATAAATATATATATATTATTTAAAGATATGTGGGGGTGTGTTATTTATTGTTTAATACGACATGACACAATAAAATAATCAATTTATAGTAAAATTCATAGTGTTTGCAGATATTCTTGACCACTCGTTGAGAAGCAGCAGTACCAGAGCTGTCAGCCAAGCGTGCGTTATTTAAGTGCTTAGTGTCTGGCGACAATTTGAAAGCTACAATTATTGTAGTAGCATGTAAGAAAACTCTCACTTTCTGAGAGAAATTCTTTCACCTTTGTGTGCCCACAGCATGGATCTCTCCTCATGGCAGCTGTAGGATACACAGGAACTCTGTGACCTGGAAAATGTGGAACAACTGACACAAGGTGACCCTTGAATGCTGGGGTAGACCCAATTAATTTAAAATTTTGCTTGGCCTTGTCTCTTTCAATTTTCTAAATCCTCTGGAAAAATGATTAATGCGTACACTGCCAATGTGAAAATATTTTTGACCCTATTAAAGTCGACCAAGGGTAAACCTAGTGTAGGCTGGCATTGTATCAAACTAGCTTTATTAAATTTGATTTGAGGTCTGTATGAGGAAGGGACAGCCAAGGACATTATTTTGCTCTGTATGTAGCTCCCTTTTCATTGAGAACGTTGAGGGGAATACAAAGTACTGATACACTTTTGCTGGAAATATTTTTAATCTTGCAAAATTATACTCTGCAAAGGATCACACGGCAGGATATATCACCCAGGAAATTGATGGTGTAATTTGTTTCTGTCAGCACAAACTGATTATCTTAAAAGTTTACTCTCTCTGTTTATCATTATAATATCAATGCTATGAAAGTAACAAGAATAAACCGTTATCATTTGTGTTTGTATACAGTATACAACACAGTGAATATGAAATGTGTTACTTACATAGCACAGTAAATGAAATATCTCTAAGTGGGCTGTGGATAAATATTTTTTTATGTATAGCTATATTCCACAATACTGTGCATTGGGTAAATAAGACATAAGAAGTAGTATATCATATAACTACAGTTGTGATCAAAAGTTTGCATACCCTTGGATAATTAGTAATATATGAGGTTGTGATTATGGATTTTTGAGGGATGGAGCTGGGCCTCAGGGTTCATATAAATCGTAAAGGGTACGTCGAGGAAAAAAGTATACATACGTATACAAAAATATATATGCACACACATATATATATATATATATATATATATATATATATATATATATATATATATATATATATATTCTGTGTAGGAATTAATCTTACTATTAGTACAGTCAGTTCTCAGTAAGTCACCAGTAAACAGTCTAGCATGTACACTGACACCCACATAGTCTCCACACATTTCTCCATTGCTTACCTACAATGAGCAAAGCCCTTCTTCAGAGCAAATCATGTGAACTGCGACGTTTCTACTGGTGGGACATGTTACATTGCATTTTGTGACCCTAGTAGGCCTAGCCTCTGCTAACAATGGATGGTTAAAGGGGTACATCTACCTCAGGATGCACCTGGGCACTGCGGCACCCCAGGCAGCTGCCTGTCACTAAGACCGGCCCTGAATAGGTACCCCTGATACTGCGAGTGTGAATTGAAATTCTGATGATCTCAATAGTGAAACAGGAGAAAATGTGCTTACTAAAATTGTATGGGAATTTTATGTGGAAAGAGAGGATGTTTGCAGTCCATGTGAGAAAATTCCTGAAAATATGTGTCATCCCCTCCATACTGATTATTATTAGAAGAAAAAATTAATATGATTTTTTTCTTTGTAGCCAAATTTACAATAAGTACCGAAGGACAAAAAATATCAAACTTGCTCGCAGACAGAAATGTCAGTTTTAAAGGATTTTTCTTACATTGTACAATAGTTACAAATGTTAGAATTCCCATAAATGCCAAGCAGGCTTTAAAGCGAATATAAGCTTTATCCAAGCTGTAGAACAAATGTCAAAATACATTCCAGGGTGAGGATTACATTTAATAAAATACAAATGAAAGGAAAATGATGTTAAGCCATTCTACCAATTTACAGAATTCAATATTTAATTGAGTTAATGCATGCAAACAAAACCACGTCTTTAATAAAGTCAATGGTTATTTGTTTCAAATGTAACTTATTTATAACAAGTACTTCACGTCCAAAATCCTCATCTCAATGAGTTGGTTTCCCCAAATGAAACGCGAAGATAATTGCATGCAAAAAATCAGCTCTTTAGTAAAAAGAGATGAAACATTATGGTGTCATACCTATAAATTGTGGTAGAGATGAGTCATGATCTGTGTCTCCAACAACAAACATATGTGGAACCCTCCACAAGCACACTTCTGCCTAAATACATGATAGCTTGGAACAAGAAAACGTCTTTTAAAAATATATACAACTATCAAAGAAAATTGTGTTCTTCAGGGGAATACAAATTAGATGTCTACTTCTAGAATGGCAGCATTGTCTCCACACTGGAGAAGGGGATGCTGGGGGCTGTGACAGCATCCTATGATCTGCAGATTCACATCATCCTGTTACAGTATTGTTGCTGATTGGGGGGAATCCCATCCACCATACTTAAGTGTACAGTTTGTTAAAGTTTGTTAAAGTTTAATCCTATGGGGCATTTCCTTTAAAGTGCATTTTGGTTTATCATATTTTCTTTTTACTTTTTAGGTAATTATAATCTCATGGAATTGCTTTTGTGTGCAAAACCTGAAAGAAGTCTTCTGGGTGTATCCAGGGTAAAAAAAAAAAAAAAAAAAAAAAAAAGGTTAAGCCTATGCTATATACATTATTGAGTAGAATCTGGTGTATATAACAATGTATGAGATAAAAGTGTATTTAACAGTGAGATGGTGTGATAATAAATAATCTTCAATCTGAATTTAATTGTGTAATTATTAAATATTGGATTTTACAATGAATAATTATATAATGTATTACTCTTTTTATTGTTAAGGTCTGAACTGCAAACAACACCATCAGAGCTGCTTTTAGATGTGACCCAACTGTGATACTCTCACAGAGACTGGGTGTTGGAAATACAGATTAAAAATTAACATATATAGATGTTAGCTGATTTGACTGGCTTTTATCTGGTGCTGACTGTATTCATTGTAGAACTTTAGTAAAATCGCGAAACATCTGGTGTCACTGCCTGCACTGATGCAGGGCAAGTGCAACTGGCTGCTTCCAAACACAAGGCTGTTAATATAACAAATATCATTATACAAAATATAATTTGCTACAAAAAAAGAATGTGCCTGCTTCTGTCACTTGACATTGGCTAATTTAATTTTAAACTCTGCAACTATTTTGTTTACAAGAAAATTGATGGGCTATAGATGAAAGCAGCAAAAACAAAACTTGCAACAAATTAGCATTAGATAAAAACACCTATTTCAATAGAAGCTACAGGTGCTCCCCCCGTCCCGTTCAATACTTTCTTATAGAAACAAAAATAAAATGTTTATATCAGCTTTTATAAGAAAAAACAGTAGTGCTTAAAATATTAATTTAACAAACAGTAAATATTGTTATTAGTATCTGTACTTTCCTGTGTCTGAAAGAAATAGGGTGGAAACTGTATATGATGTAAAGTTATTTGGAATTTAATTTATATGCATTGTTAAATATGCAGTAGGTTAATGCTAAATATTTATATGTTCAGAATATAGCAAAGATAATATAGTAAGAAAATGACCTCTTTATATCAATAGCAATTAACTAATAATTAGAGAGGAAACAGTCTGATTTATTCAGGATATTTTATCAGACCAGGGATTATGCTAACAGCATGTGTTGTTTCTTCATATTTTCTTCATAAAAGGAATTTAAATGTATTCATGAAACATTGTATTAATGTATTATTTTGCATGTGTGATGACCAAAATTATACTGGTTGGAAAATATATGAAAATAGAGCCTGTGGGATGAAAGTTTCCACTTTAAAGAACAGACTATTCCTCGGAAAATGTTTTTCTTGTTGTTTTTAATTCATATTGTAGTAGATTTTCCATAGACTCCAATGTAGTTTACTGCAGGTAAATTGGTGCAGCCATTCTGTAGTTATTTCTGTTAGAAGACAAGACTACCACCCTGGCTGCCTTTGCTGAAACCAGGAAGCATAAACAAGATGGACACTTCCTGGAAATGCTAAGTAGCACTTCCATTGAAGCCAATTCAAGGAGAACTCTTGGAAGTAGTATTGGAGTAGAACTAGACAAACACATCAATGCTGGCATTTTCAGCTTGCATACATGCGATTGACTGCTGCTGTTCTCTTTCATTTAAGTGGTGGCTCAGTTGCCATATTAAATCAAATGAGAGTGCTACTGAGCATACGTAGGAATGTATACACGTCTATGCTAGGAGTTTCGGTAGAGACGGCCAGGACAAAAATGAAAAATAGAAGTCTAATTTTCAAACACTAGTATCTAAAGGATGCTTGCAAAATTTGCATTTAGTAAAAATTATCATGCAAAATGGACTCATTTTATTTATAAAAGTATCAGCAGATTTTGTACCATTCTGCATAACATTCATACGCAAGTTTTCTTTTTTGTCACTTTATTTTTTGTGTGTTTTTCATTCATTTGTTGAAGATCATAAAATAGTATGTTTCATATGGATATCACGTTTACACTATGTGCTTCAAAAATATGAAGTTCATTTTTTTATTGTGGTTTTAATATGGACACCCATGTACAGAGATTATTAGACTGTAATTGTGTGTGTAATTTCTGTATAATGACTATCAATTAACCTTGGACCTTTGTGTGTGGAATGATGTTGGGGAATATCTGGTGGGTGGGTGGTTTTGCAGTAGTTAGTTAATTTCATCTGATATGTCAGGAGGTATCAGCTGTTTCTCATGGCAAAACCTTTAATGGGGGTATGCAAGGGAATGGATTTAAGATTATCTGACACAAACCAAGCAACCAATTCTGTTTGCTAGGGGGATGCTAGCAAGTAATAATCTGACATGCACTATAACCTAAAACAATGTTTTTTTTTAACATTCTTTCCCTTTCTGTTGCTCCTATGGGACTGGCTTTAGACATGGAATGCACAAATAATATAAACCAAGAAGCTAAATCTAAAAATGGCTATTTGGGAGCCTTGCCAAGCATGCTGATTTAGCCATTAAGTCTACTGGCCAATAATATAACTTTGCTCAGTTTAACGCTTTATGTGAGAGCTTTGTAAGGATAGGTAGAAATCAAATTAGTGCCTTTAATGGTCAGCAATTAATATACAATTCATTCTACCATTTAACTATTATAATGGACTTTATGAGGCATCGCTTAGTTATTCAAGTTTTAAGAAATACAGCATATTCACCAAGCATATCTTTATGAACTAATTATATTGCAATTTTTTTCATGAAACTAATGGTATTTTTCCACATTATTGGCTCTTAATATTTTTTTACTGGATTTTCTGAGAAACACGATATATAGGATTTGAAAGGAAACAATCTTGGGAAACATTACCTTGCGTTTTATCTGCATTTGTAGATGAATGGATGAAATATTGCTTCTATCCCACATTGCAGCTCAGGTGAAGGCAACAGAGGTGTATATTGGATGATGACATACAGGGCACCATAACAAATTGGGTATTCTCATTCGCTCACAAGTCCCTTCCTTAGTTCCTAAGTAATGAAGGAACATCCTCATTATCTGTAAAAGCTTGTTTGGCTTCACATTTTATTATATGAATATGTTTCCTGACTCCTTCAGTGTGCTCCTTTTTCGTTCGGTGTTGCTATCTGAAAAAAATATTTTATCAGAATATTGCCAAACAATTGTAAAATATGACAATGTATGATGTTCTGCTATCTTTTTTCTGAAAATGACATTCAGTAGTGTCACATCCCTTTCAGTCATATTTTCGTCTTTGATTGAAGGACCCCTGGGACTTCATGCTAAGACCAAAGTCTAACCTTCCTTTTAGGATAGAGTCTTCTAACCTCAGAAAAACAACATACAGAATTGACCCCAAAGCCTTTAAAGTTGTAACTTTCAAAGGAGATTACCCTACATAACCTGAAAATGTTCCCTTCTATATTTATACAATGTACTCTACATGAGAAATATAATAATAATAATGATGAATATATACTTATAGTCATTAAAGAATGTGTTATGCACATATATACAGAATCTATCTAGCCTTAATGCAAGCCACTACATGACAGCTTTTACACAGAGGAAAAGAGCCAAGCAAAAACTGAATTACGTTTCAAATCCTTCAACATTTGCTAAATAAAATGTGATACATTAAAGAAAAAGATTAGATCAGAGCCAAAGATTACAAAATACTCCTATTTGAGAAGGACTCAGATTAAAAAAAGTAAACCAATGGCCAGATGGAGCACTACTGATTTTCCTTAGGCAAAAGTTGTTTTTAGGAGGGGGCACCCTTAGACAATACTATATTTTCCTCAGGGTTCACTACCCCCAGTGTATGGAAAATCCTACAAACAGAGGATGGTGTCGACAAGATAGGAAGCAGAAATCAACAGAAAACGTTCCAAATACCCCAATTCATGGATCCTGTCAATGTAGACTTCCTCTAGGGATAGGGATAGGCCAAATACATCCAAATCCTTGAGTAGTTGTCAGAGGGGTGTGTAAATTATTCAACATATTTGTATGCCTTTTCCACTTTACCGATCATGTCAGGTAAAGTTGTGTAATTAAATAACCCAAGTGTATGAAAATATTTACTATCAGTTCTATTTGCTTAAACTGGCATGAGCAGGACTGGATTCCCCATTGCAATAGTAGAGGTGGTCAGCAGCACCAAAAAATCCACAGGTGCACGAGTGAGGCTCCACCAGGACCCTTAATGATAAATAAACAGACGAAGGCTCAGCAGTTCAAGTTGTGAGGTGTTTTAATGTCCATACACAAACAACGCTTTGACCCCTTTACAATCCATAACGAATTCTGCTACCAGACTTCCTTACCTTTAACTTTACTATTACCTCTCCCCTCATTTTCTTCACTGGCTGCCCTTTAGGATTCATTTTCAAATCTTTACGCTCACTTTCAAAGCTCTTCATAGCGGTTCCCCTACTTACATCTCCTCACTCAACTCATTCTCTTAACTTTCCAGTGCTCTAATTTCTAGTTCTCATGCATGCTTGTGTAACCCCTCAAGGGATTTTAGTGACTGCTGCTGTGTCACTGACTCACCTGCAGTTCTTATGGAGTGACCAGCAGATGGCGAACTGCAAAGCACATGGATGAGGTGATAAAGGGGCCATTGGAGTTTGGAGACAGGAGTTGAGAGTTGGATGCCAGAGGTGAAGGACCCTTGCTGAGAGAGAAGGAGAGTGAGAGAGGCCTAAGACAAGAGGCCTGCTTGAAATCCATGCTCAGGGGAGAGTTGCAGCATCCTGGCAGAATCTTCCAGCAGACAGAGATACAGAGCTGTTTGCAGCAGAGTTGGCAGTGAAGAAGTTAAAGGCTGAACTGCCCTGATTGCAGGTGGTGGAGTGGTAAGCCTAAAACCTCTCCCCCTGTCTCCACAACAGGGCACCCTGAATTTAGCCACACACCAACAAAAGCTTTTGATCTCCAGTCCCACTGACATACTGAAGTTCCAATACAATTCAACTCATACTGTGGAGTAAGTTACTCATGGGCCCCAACTGTGTTATGTGCACCAACTAAAGGTACCCAGCGGCCACTAGGGCGAAGATTAGGGTGGGCCGCAGTGATTGTTGTGGGTGGGTGAACCTTGTATTGTATATTTCATTTCTGTATATTTTATTCTAATATATTTCATGTTTTTCTGTTGCATTTATGCATAGTGTTTTGCTGTGCAATACAAAGTTAATTTTAAGTTAGCCCTGTGTCAGTTTTATTAATCACTCGGCTATGTTCCCAGCGGGAGCTCATATCCATACCCTGGATGCTCCGTTGGGTGGAGGCACTGCCACAGTTATGTATCCCAACTCCCAGGTAGCGGAGGCTCAGGATTGGCCTGCAGAGCACAAAGAGGTAACTGGGGTAAATGACCACAGAGATATTGGTGGGTCTACCCAAAAACCCGTTACAGATGGAGGCACTGCTGAGAGCGATTGGGGTACAATCATTGAAGATATGCTACGTCCCCGGCCCACACGTCCATTTGCAATGCAGTGGGCCCAACAACAGAAATTACCGTTACATCATGCTGTGATGATATGCCAAGTACCTTCTGGTAGTGAGATTAAGCACGTCACTAAGTGCCTAGAGATTGTATTGGGAATAGAGATGGTGACTATCAGAGATGTCCTGCAGGATTCAGACAGTCAAACCTACATGTTAGCGTATTCCCATACAGATTTGAGAGGCCAACAGAGGCCTACAGCTCTACACCTTTTGGGAGCAACACTTAAAGGATGCCCTTTAGTGTACACTCTTCCTGACAAGGAGGAAGTTATTACACCACAGAGACCCTCCAGTTTAGGCCTAAGAGACTTTGACACATCACGTTATTCACAGTTTTTGACTCCTGTGTCAGAGAACCCCACCCGGAGATTACCGTTAACACCATTAGAGACTGGGGCCATTCCCAAACAAACTATTCGTTCTTTCAGAGAGCAAGGGACAACTATGCTCAAGACCCCAAGTTCCGTAGTTCCCTCAACCTTACTGCAGCCAGGTGACCCTGCATTGAGTACCACAAGTTCAAGTGGCCTACCTGAAATACTGGAAAAACTCTCAGAGGCCATAGTAACAGCAACCCACACCCACAGTTACCGTAAGCTAAAGGTGTTTTCTGGTAATCAGCCTGTTCCTGCGGGAGAGGAAACTTTTGAGGCCTGGAAGGATAATGCCGTACAGTTGTTAGAAGAATGGTCCTGTACGGATACCATAAAGAAACAACGGTTAGTAGAGAGTCTTCGTTTTCCAGCTACAGATATGATAAGACTGTTCAGGGGAGTTAATGGACAAGCTACAGCCCATGATTATCTGCAGGTCTTGGAGGATGCTTATGGAAGATCAGAGGACACTGATGATCTATTAGTTAAGTTCCTAGCCACCAAGCAGAAGGAGCATGAGAAAGCTTCTGACTATATCAATCGATTACAGTTATCACTAGGGAAACTATTTCATAAAGGAGCAGTCACGGCATCTGAGTTGGATACACGGCTATCCAAGCAAATTCAGAAGGGAGGCCTTCACAATGATCCAGTCCTGATCATGTTAAGAGTCAAGTTGGATGATCAAGTCTTGTCTTATTCTACACTGATAAACAAAGCAAAAAGACTGGAGGACCAAATGTCCCCACCTCCCTCACGGGAAGAGAAAGAGGATAAGGAACTGTCAGTGCTTAAAAGGAAGGTAGCTGAATTGGAGTTATTGTCCAAATCCTCACAAAGGAGAACAGATCCTCCCACTAGAAGGGAACACCACAGGGAAACCCCAGGGAGGTTGTCCCACGAGGATTCATTTGACAAAAGGATTTGCTTTAAGTGTGGAAAATCAGGACATTTCAAGCGGGAGTGTCCCACTAATTCCACTGATGTTGATGTGCTAGCTATCGAGCTGGAGGAGGCCCAAATTACCAGTTCTTCCAAGAAAAGAAAGAAAAGACACACACAAAGTTTACCTGTGGGAGCTAAGATTGGGCCTAAATCCTTGATACACTTACAAGTGGAGGGAATTGATGCTTCAGCCTTGCTAGATACCGGTTCCCAAGTTACCATCATTTATAGAGACTTCTATGATCGTCACCTAAAACATATCCCTATGGAACCTGCAGGGGAGTTGCAGTTATGGGGAGTGGGAGCTCAGGCCCAGCCTGTGGAGGGATGCATAAGAGTGACTATAACCATCCCCCAGCTAAACACAGGAATGATCTGCCCTATGGAATTGGAAGCTCTCATATGTCCTGCGGCTAAGAAAGTATGTGCCCCAATAATCTTGGGCACCAATGCAAGGATGGTACAGGATGTATTTAGAGCCTACCTTACAGAAGTGGGTGATGTATCTCTAGCCCGACTGATGGAGGTCAACCCTGTTCTAGGGAAGGAGTGCCATCGACTAGCCCTAGAATCTAAACCAGGGTCTTGCCACTATGCAGGGAGAGACACTGTATTCATTAAGCCTGGTGAGACCAGGACTCTACGAGCCATAGCCTCCATGCACCGTGGAATGTTGGGAGGAACTGGACAATACCTTGTTGAATCCTTACCTGAAGAGGATAAAAAGAAGGGGTGGACTCTAATACCTGAGGTGAAAGACTGGCGGACCCACTGGTGTAAAAATTTTCCTGTAATGATACAGAATCTAACACCTACAGAAGTCAGAATCGATCGTCACCAGGAAATCGGTGTGGTTTATTTGTTAGATCAAGTCTTTTCCGTCATGTCTGTGAAGACAGAACAGGGGGGTGATCTTGAAGCACCTATCGCTTTTGACTTGGAAGATTCTCCCCTACCACAGAAGTGGAAAGATAGCCTTCGAGCTAAACTAGCTACACGAGAGAAAGTCTTCTCCAGGGAAGAAATGGACGTGGGATGTGCAAAGAGTGCCACACATGCTATCAGACTTTCTGACCCAGCCCCTTTCCGAGAGAGGTCAAGGAGGATTCCCCCTCGAGACATGGAGGATGTCCGAAATATACTCCAACAGATGGAAGGAGCTGGCATTATTAAAGAGTCCAGAAGCCCATACGCTTCGCCTATAGTGGTAGTAAGGAAAAAGAATGGCACAGTCCGGCTATGCATAGACTACCGCACTCTGAACAAAAGGACTGTGCCAGATCAGTACACACTACCACGGATAGAGGATCTGCTAAATGCCCTTTCTGGAAGCCGGTGGTTTAGCGTACTTGACCTGAGGTCTGGGTATTATCAGGTACCCATGAAGAAGGAAGATCAGGAGAAGACAGCCTTCATCTGTCCCTTGGGATTCTACCAGTTCACCAGGATGCCCCAAGGGGTAACAGGAGCTCCTGCCACTTTTCAGAGGTTGATGGAGAAGACTGTGGGGGATATGAATCCCAAAGAGTGCCTGGTGTACCTAGATGACCTCATTGTGTTCGGGAGGACACCCGAAGAACATGAACAGCGACTGCTGAAGGTATTGGACCGACTCCAAGCAGAGGGGCTGAAATTGTCGATAGACAAATGTCGGTTTGCCCGGAACTCTGTCACATATGTAGGGCATATTGTCTCTGCAGAGGGAATAGCCACTGACCCAGACAAAATTGAAGCGGTGCTGAACTGGCCTAGACCGAATAATATCAGTGAATTGCGGTCATTCCTTGGGTTCTGTGGCTACTATCGAAGGTTTGTGAAAGACTACTCGAAGATTGCTCGAGAGCTGCATAACCTGTTAAAGACAACTTCTGACATAGAGGGTGCTAAGGCACCACGTCTTAAAGATTTCTTCGGAGAGAAATGGACTTCAGGATGTGAAGAAGCCTTCTTAGCCTTGAAGAAAAGACTTACAGAGGCCCCAGTATTGGCGTATGCAGACCCTGAAAAACCGTATGTTCTCCATGTAGATGCCAGTATGGAAGGCCTAGGGGGCGTACTACATCAAAGTTATCCAGAAGGATTAAGACCAGTGGCCTACATAAGTAGAAGTCTGACTGGTGCAGAGAAGAATTATCCGGTCCACAAACTAGAATTCCTGGCACTTAAGTGGGCCATCGTGGACAAGTTACATGACTATTTATACGGAGCAACATTTGAAGTAAGAACGGATAACAATCCACTTACCTACATTCAAACCACGGCTAAGCTGGATGCCACAGGGCATAGGTGGCTGGCTGCATTGTCAAACTACAGTTTCAGCCTGAAATATAAGCCAGGCCCTAAGAATGTCAGTGCGGATGCCCTGTCCCGCAGACCCGGACTCCCGCCTCACCAAGAAAAGGAGGAATGGGAAGAAATCCCTGGACCTGGGGTAGGAGCTCTCTGTCAGACATATGTAGTGGCCCAGAGGCAAGATGAGTTCTCTGACCTTAGAGGGATAGACTCCATCAGTCACTCTCCAGAAGCAGTGCCAGAGATCTTCTGCACTCCAGTCATCCTCCAACAGTGGTCTAGCATAACCACTGAAGACAAGAGGAAAGCCCAGTCACAGGACTGGTATATAGGGACTGTCCTCAAGGCAATGAGAGCAAAGAACCCTAAATTATTGGCTTCCCTCCCCATTGGTCAAAGAGACTTATACCGGCAAGAGTGGAATAAGCTATGTCTGGAGGATGGAATCCTGTACAGAATTATAAAATACCATGACCACCCTGGTCGAAAGCAGCTGGTACTACCCCATAGATACAGAGGAATGGTTATGAGAGCCCTCCATGACCAACATGGACATCTTGGGATAGACAAGACCTACGGTCTCGTACAAGACCGGTTCTATTGGCCTCGCATGAGGGAGCATGTTGAACAACATGTAAAGACCTGCAGGAGGTGTATTCAGAGAAAGACTTTGCCTGTGAGAGCTGCCCCCATGGGTCACCTGAGAAGTACAGGACCCCTGGATCTTGTGTGCATGGACTATCTATGTATTGAAAATGATACCGCTGGGATCGGAAATGTTCTGGTTGTAACAGATCATTTTACCAGATATGCTCAGGCATTTCCTACTAAAGACCAGAAGGCTGTAACTGTCGCCAGGGTTCTCTGGCAGAAGTATTTCATGCACTACGGTCTACCCAATCGGATACACTCTGATCAAGGCAGAGACTTTGAGAGTAAGTTAATCAAAGAACTGATGGATATGCTGCAAATTCAAAAGACCCGAACGACACCCTACCACCCAGAGGGTGATGCTCAGCCTGAGCGTTTCAATAGGACCCTCTTAGATATGCTGGGGACTTTGAAGCAAATGGAGAAGCGGTCCTGGAGTAAACATGTGGAAGCCATGGTTCACGCATATAACTGCACAAGGCATGAGTCTACAGGATTCTCACCCTACTTTCTGATGTTTGGAAGAGAAGCCAGACTACCAATAGATGTTCGGTTGGGCGTGTCCCCAGATGGGACAAATTCAGGCTCTCACTTCCAGTATGTGAGGACCCTCAAACAGAATCTTCACAGGGCCTATGAGTTGGCCACCCAAGCTACAGCAAAACTAGAGGAACGGAACAAGAGAAGGTATGATACCAAAGTGAAATATCGGGAAATCCAAGCAGGAGATAAAGTTCTTCTCCGGAATCTAGGAGTACCTGGAAAACACAAACTGGCTGACAGATGGAAAGATACCCTATTTGAAGTCGTGTCTAAGCTAAAGGGGCTGCCAGTGTATAACATCAAAGGGCCAGAAGGCCGAATAAAGGCTTGGCATAGGAACCATCTACTACCAGTAACGTATACTGATGAAGAGGAAGGGAGTAGTGAAAAACTAGAGGAAAGCGTAACAGAAAGCCCTCAAAGTGGGACAGACGAGACCCCAGAAGCTCCAAGTGCTGATGATCAGTGGTGGTCTTCTCCTGCGGAGGAAACGCAGCAATTGCCGCCTCCTATCCCTGTGGTTCCTCAAAGTGTTAGAACCCCTCCTGTGTCACACAGTTCTCCAAATTTGAATCCAGAAAGCCCGTGCTTCGTGCCTGGGACCACCTTTAGAGACTCTAGTTCTATGGGAGAGCCTGGGCCTCAAGCCACTGGTGACCTCCCCAACCGCAGGGCAGGAGCCGAAGCTTCTCAGGCACGGTCAGAATATCCCCTTCGTCAACGAGAACCCAGACACAGCACCAGGGTACGGCAGCCTCCTAGAGCCTTGGTTTACGATAGTGTAGGAGATCCCAGTTACGCCCCACTGACACAGGTAGCATCTAAAATGACCACTTTCCTACATGCTCTAGCGGACGTAGTAGATGTTAATCCTTCCTTGTTTTAGAGCAGTTTTCTAGATAGAATGTAATTTGTATTAGTTAGTACTGTTATTGTAGGATGGTATATGTTATGCTGCAAAATCTCAATTTCCTTTTAGCAAAGACTTGCCAGTGGAAGGCAAGTATTTTTCAAGGGGGAGCATGTAACCCCTCAAGGGATTTTAGTGACTGCTGCTGTGTCACTGACTCACCTGCAGTTCTTATGGAGTGACCAGCAGATGGCGAACTGCAAAGCACATGGATGAGGTGATAAAGGGGCCATTGGAGTTTGGAGACAGGAGTTGAGAGTTGGATGCCAGAGGTGAAGGACCCTTGCTGAGAGAGAAGGAGAGTGAGAGAGGCCTAAGACAAGAGGCCTGCTTGAAATCCATGCTCAGGGGAGAGTTGCAGCATCCTGGCAGAATCTTCCAGCAGACAGAGATACAGAGCTGTTTGCAGCAGAGTTGGCAGTGAAGAAGTTAAAGGCTGAACTGCCCTGATTGCAGGTGGTGGAGTGGTAAGCCTAAAACCTCTCCCCCTGTCTCCACAACAGGGCACCCTGAATTTAGCCACACACCAACAAAAGCTTTTGATCTCCAGTCCCACTGACATACTGAAGTTCCAATACAATTCAACTCATACTGTGGAGTAAGTTACTCATGGGCCCCAACTGTGTTATGTGCACCAACTAAAGGTACCCAGCGGCCACTAGGGCGAAGATTAGGGTGGGCCGCAGTGATTGTTGTGGGTGGGTGAACCTTGTATTGTATATTTCATTTCTGTATATTTTATTCTAATATATTTCATGTTTTTCTGTTGCATTTATGCATAGTGTTTTGCTGTGCAATACAAAGTTAATTTTAAGTTAGCCCTGTGTCAGTTTTATTAATCACTCGGCTATGTTCCCAGCGGGAGCTCATATCCATACCCTGGATGCTCCGTTGGGTGGAGGCACTGCCACAGTTATGTATCCCAACTCCCAGGTAGCGGAGGCTCAGGATTGGCCTGCAGAGCACAAAGAGGTAACTGGGGTAAATGACCACAGAGATATTGGTGGGTCTACCCAAAAACCCGTTACACTTGCAAGCTTTCTCAAGGTCTGCCCCTATTCTCTGGAATGTGCTTCCCTAGTCTATCTGTCTTTCCCTCCTGTCTTCGGTCCTTTAAAAAACCATCGAGACATTACAATCCTACAACCTTCTGCGTTAACAAATTTTCTTCCAACTTTCTTTAGCTCACCTTTCCTAGTCCACCATTTGCTTTCAGATACCTACTATATACAGACAAAAGTATTGGAACACAATACAGTTGTAACTGTGTTCTACAAGAATGAAAAAATATAAAAACAGGGTACTTAGCTTTTTAACCCTCTATTCATTCCTCGGAACACATATGTGGTAGCTTCCCCAAGGACTCTTCCTTCAAAAAGCCCCTTATACCTGTTCCAAAAGTATTGGAACACCTGACCATTACACCAACAGGTACTTGCATTCTAAATACATAGACAGTAATATGTGGTTGGTCCCCTTTTTGCAGCTATAACAGCTTCCACTCTTCTAGGAAAGTTTTCCACAGATTTTGAAGTGTTTCTGTAGGATTTTTGGCCCACAAATTTGACCTTGAAAATGCTCAGTAGAGCATTTGTGAGGTCAGGCACTGATGCTGACACGAGAAGGCCTGGTCGTATGTCAATGTATTTAGACATGTAGACGTGGTCAAGAAAACTTGCTGAAATTCAAACCGAGCATCAAAATGGGGAAGGATAAGCATTTAAGTGACTTTGAACGTGGCATGGTTGTTGGTTCCAGAGGGGTTGGTCTGAGTATTTCAAAAACTGCTGAACTACTGGGATTTTCACGCACAACCATCTCTAGGGTTTACAGAGAATGGTCCGAAAAAGAGAAAATAGCCAGTGAGCTGCAGTTGTGTGAACGAAAATGCCTTGTTGATGTCAGAGACTGGTTCGAGATGACAGTGAGCCAACAATAACTCAAATAACCACTTGTTACAACCAATGTATGCAGAATACCATCTCTGAAGGCACAAACACGACAGTCTACCTGTGTATTGTTGCTGACCATGTCCATCACTTTATGACCACAGTGTACCCATCTTCCGATGGCTACTTCCAGCAGGATAATGCACCATGTCACAAAGCTCACATCATCTCAAACTGGTTTTTTGAACATGACCATGAGTTCACTGAACTCAAATGGCCTCCACAGATCTCACTCCAATAGAGCACCTTTGGGATGTGGTGGAACTGGAGATTCACATCATGGATGTGCAGCCGACAAACCTGCAGCAACTGTGTGATGCCATCCTATACATATGGACCAAAATCTCTGAGGAATGTTTCCAGCACCTTGTAGAAAATATGCCACAAAGAATCAAGGCAGTTCTGAAGGCAAAAGGCGGTCCAACCCGGTACTAGCAAGGTGTACCTAATAAAGAGGTCGGTGAATATATATGTAGATACATAGTATATATACTCTTCTAACAAAACAAGTAAAACATACTTTTTAATTTAAAAGACTTGTAAAAATATTTGTAAAGTATATCAAGGTAAATTTTACAGAACGAATAAAAATCATTGTCAATCATTGTTCAAAACACACTGTATACACTTGTAAAATGATCACACCAAATGAATTATCTAGAGATCTCCCAAGTAAACCTTCAAGTAAGAATGTCTCTCACCCTGTTATAACTGTTTTTTTACTGTTCCATATGCTAGATTGGAAGTTGTAGCTTTAGCCCCTATTGCCCTAAGGCATCCTAACCTGTGAAAAGCCTTGCTGAGGCATAGTCTATTGTTCATTGACAACTTGTCAATTTACTTTTAGGCTAAGTAACTCATAAACATGATAAGTAAAGTACATACAAGAGGATTTTTTCACACTTACTGACTTTACTGCAAAATGCCTTTTTTTCCACAGAAGTGTGAAATGTCCCATCAGAACAGTGCCTGTGCATTGAACTCTAAAGATGCAGAGAAATAGACTCCACTTCACTGTAGTTCGTATGCTTGTGATATAGTAAAAGCTAATTTCAGCTGTGTTAAAATGTTTCATGCATTTCCAATTTAGCATTTTACTGCTGTGTTGTTAGGAATGAAAAGTGTATTATTTGTCATTAAAATTTAACTTTACATCTCATTAAAATAAGCCTATTTATATGCAATTCTGGTAATTTTTATTAGTTCAGAAATAAACCTAGAACATTTGGAAACAGTTTTTTTTCCTGGCTAATTCGGACAAAATGTGGCAGTGACATAATGCGTGCCCAGTGGAGTGTTCAGCGGCAGCCTGTCTTGCCAATTTTGGACGACTCATTCAGGAGGTCACAAAAGAACCCAGACTAACATGTGAAGAACTGCAGGCCTTATTTGCCTCAGTTAAAGTCTGTGTTCAGGATTCTACAATAACCAAAATGACATCCATGGGAGAGTCGCAAGGTGAATTGTGCATTATACAGGACCAGCTCAGCCTTTCTTCCTTTAGAAACTAGTGTTGGACCTTAATAAATGATTAGTGAAGTGGAGGAGTTGAAACCACAACTCCACTGCAAACTCTTCCTTTAGTTAATAGACCTCTATGTTTGAAAAAGACACAAAAGAGGTTGAAGAGAATGCAATGTACACAGTGCATAGAGTGAGATTGGTTGTAGGCATAATATGTGGGGGTAGCTATCCAGAATGAAGTGGAGAATAATTTGGTAGTCTTATTGTCAAGGTACATTTGTGGCTATTTTTATCATCAGAAAAAAGGTAAAAGTTTTCTTAGAGCACACCTTGTTGGGACCGTTATTCTTAAATATTGAAGCCCCCTCAACCTACTTGGCCCCATCCCTTTTTTTATGTTGACACCTTTCCCTGTTCAGCAGACTTAAACCCAGTTGCTGGGAAGGATACATTGGGATTATTCACACAACGCCTGTGTACATGCATTACTGAAGAGTGAGCCATTTAGATGCATAAGTTGAGCCAAGGCAGACGCAAACTTTGCTTGGTGAGCCACATGAGACGAGCTGGGCAACCCCACAAAATAAGAAGAGTTCTCATACAGATGCTCACAAACCTCAAATAATACTCACACTGTTATTTTTATGATACTTATTGTGATATATTCAATTTAGTAAACTTAATTTTGTTTATTTAGTAAAGTAAACTTTATCTTTATTAGGCTGAATAATAAAATTGGCCCTGGCATTTTAAGGTTTTCATCCGATCTGCGGCCATACAGATCTAGTGCATGAGCGGCAGCAAAGTTAAGTGTCCGCTGCCAGCCCAGGCATTTCTTTTTGCCCGATATTTAATAAAATACCTCAGCCTTAATCAGGGCCGGCCCTGCAATGGAGCCACGTGGGGCAATTGCGCTTTTTTTTTAAGCGGAGGAGAGAGAGGGGCGCCGAGTGGCTTTCTCTTACCCGCTCGGCTCCCCTCTCTCTCCTCTGCGAGCCCTCTAACTCGGTCTCAGTGCCGGCTTGTAATGCTGAGCGCCGGAAGTGACATCAATTTCCGGCGCTCAGCATTACAAGCCGGCACCGTTGCAGAGCAGGGAGACTCGCCGCAGCACTGTTTAACGGTAAGTACAAAGGGGGGAGGGTAGATAATGGTGTCGGCAAAGTTTAAAATGACGCCCCCCTCCGGCGTCGGCAGGGGGGGGCTGCATTTTAAACTTTGCCCCAGGCGGCATTAAGTCTTGGGCCGGCCCTGGCCTTAATCCAGTGACCATTTTAATAAGAAAAATACTGAGTTACTTTTTTGTATATATACACTACCTTTCTGGTTATGAGAGGAAGTTCAAGAGACGCTACTAGACATTTGTTTGTTTATTTATTTTTTGTTTGTTTTTTTTTTACTAGACATTTGTTTTGTGTAGAATAAAAAATCTAATATATTATTATAAACAAGCTTTAGTTACTGCCAGTTTTTTTTAACCACACAACAATGATCTTCTTTTATCTTAGATTTATATTTACCTGAATGCATGGCCAATACACTATTACTTAAGTAAATGTATAACCATCTATCCTATAAAAGACCTTGCTAAAATCTAATTTGCCTTATGCTCCTCCTATATGAACTTTAATATTGTCCAGCATATCAATGAAGAACAGGCTTCTACAAATACAGTACTAATGGGTGAGAGCAGGTCACCTTGTCAAAGTATACTTAATGCTTCTGTGCATACTTTGTGTATGTAAATTAATTAGTAGTTAACTTTGACCTTGTTTATATGATAAGTCATTGAAGAAACAAATATAACAAACTACTGTCTGCTCTGGGCTAATTCATTTAACTCTAAACCTCATTTAAAGTGTGCAGTAAAAATATATATTCTGCTGTGTCTAGTATAGTCTCTAACTATATTCGGTTGTGTAGGCACAGCATATTTAAAGCAGCCATTAAAAATACACAATAAGATTTATATGCATGCCCATGTCCCTGTGTGCACTGGATGTTAATGTTTCACAAAGTCAGGAAAAGTTCATCCTGTGATCAAGGTCTTTGAGTGTTTGCCAAGAATATGTCAATTCACAAGGATTGTGTTAAATATATAAAGCTGGGGGTTTAAATATATGCCTGTGTGCTTGTCTATTCACATGGATACTGAGCATTTCTTTTCTGATTCACGTCATGGCTGCTTGTTGTCTGGTGTCATAAACCACATGACAGATTAATCTTTTTGTGGGAGATAACAGACCTATAACTCCACATAGTTTTCTTTTATGCCACATAAATTAAAAAATATATATGCTTTTATTTCAAAGACTCTTGATTTTTTTTTTTTTTAACTGTGATTGTAGCAATTATTCCAGGAACTTTAAACACAACGATAATGATACTTAACGTAATGTTTCACTATTCAGTATCCTGTTTAGCCTGGGTTAGACCAGGTTAAAAGGAATAACAGTGGTCAACAAACAGCAGAAACGAATTCTGAAAAGGCAGTAGAGCAGCTGTGGCTCAAGATATAGCTTTTATATTAATACATACCTGTACATTTACTGTTTTGCTATAGGTAGCTACAATATTTTTAAGGAATTGTTTTTTAGTTAGAAAACAAGAGCAAAGAACACAATAAGAAGGATTTTTTTTCCCTGGTTAGTGCAAAATTGGAAAGAGCGAAACCGGGGGTTTTTTTTGCCTTCTTTTGGATCAACAGCAACAAATTAACAGATATAGGAAAGGCTGAACTTGATGGACGCATGTCTTTTTTCAGCCTATGTAACTATGTAACTATGTAACTATGTAGGTGATGATGTATTTTACCTGTGGGTGATTGCATGCCCTGAAATGAAAGACATTGGATCCAGCCACCAAGAAAGTGAGTGGTCAATTGAGTTAAGGGTTTTATTAACTGACCAGGCTCTATATTTACTTTTGGTCACATGCTAAAACAGCTTGTATATTCACTAGTATGAGTACTGTGACAAAATCTGAGGGTCACTTCCATGGATCATAAGTACAATCTTCTATGGTAATACGGCTCAGGAACAGGGAATTTCAACAAACCATGCATTTTGATTTTCCCAAAACAAAATCATAAACATAAAGCCTAGCCCCTACTGGATCTATCTCTGGCTATACTTTACTGGCTGAGGCTAACCACCCTAAACACCCACTACCTTTATCCACACTGCCAGACC
The DNA here is from genome assembly GCF_027358695.1 of Spea bombifrons. Taxonomy (NCBI): domain Eukaryota; kingdom Metazoa; phylum Chordata; class Amphibia; order Anura; family Pelobatidae; genus Spea; species Spea bombifrons. Next base: position 139,160,379 of record NC_071087.1, read on the forward strand.
CAGCTAAGCCAGACTTTGGAAACCTTTCCCAGACAAAACACCCAGATCCAGGCATGATAATGCTACACTTGGCTCAGGGATTTTCAGGGCCCCTCGTTACCCTGGGAGCACAGGAGAACTTCTAAACTTCTCTTCACAGTCTCCTTTGTTGTGAGCGATTAATGAGTTGAAATGTCCACTTCCTGTACATTATGCAGACAGCATCAAAGTATTTGACATTGACTTCCAATCTCACAAGGAGTGCACACAACCAACCTATAACCCCTCTAGAGACCCCATGGGAAGCATGGAGCTCATCCCTCTCACCCCTATCCCATGGCCATGAGATAGAGTTTTTTGGGGGGTTAGTGCTATTGGTTCCCATCTTTACCTCTCTTCTTATTGGGATGGGAGTTATGTAATCATTAACCCTTGGGAGAGGTACATAGCCCCCTCATTCCTCTCTCTTTGTATATTTGCCATGTGATGCTTACTAGTCCTAAAGTTGAAACTGCAACTGTGGGATATAAATTGATTTTATCTTCTTTTAGAGTGCTCTGTAAATGAAAAGTTACATTATATCTTTCTACACATTATATCTTTCTACACACAAAATAGTGTGTGTTTTGTAAAAATTACATTTAGTTTACAGCTACATAAACTTTAAAAGAGCATTAAGTATATTAAGTGAAAGTCTATGTAACTATTTTTATTAAGATAAAAAATTATTTATGCTCAATGCATTTTTCGTGGAGGTTTGAATTTTGAGACCAGAAAAGGTTTTAACTTAATTTTCTTATGAATTATAGCAATATCTAGATTTTAAACTGGAGATATGTGTTTAATTAAACTATAACCTAGCTGTACTCCTCAGAAAGGATGATATCCTTTGAGGCTTTGAACATTTAGGTTTTCTCCCTGGGTGAACATTTCACTTGTGTTTAAATTAACCAGGTGTATCTTTCTTTACTACAAGCACACATTATACCAACACAGCTGTCAATTAACTTTACTAGTTGTCTACTTTCTGTAAAACTCTGCTCTTTGATGAAACTGAAATGTCTTTTAGTCTAATTGCAAGGAAGGACTTTGTAATTTTTATACCCCTAGACATGTCTTTTTGTAGGTGGATAAACAGTTGCTATATTTCCAAATTGGGTTTTAAACATTTTTTAGGTTAGATTTTTTTAAAGTGTACTTTTATCATCATTCAGCAAGTACAATAATCCTTAATCCAAAGGTTTCTTCCTACCTCTTAATTTAGAGTAACATCACAATAGATCCATCAACATTTCCCAATAAATATTTTACATTTGTCCCCTACTCCTTTAAGGTTCTCCTAATATGTTACATTTCATTTACTAGTTCATTAGCCATCTCATGGACTGGATATGGGTACAAGTTCTAGAGTAGAACATTCATCAGCCACCTCCTGTACATGAATAATGCACTTGACACAGATTTACATTGAAGACGTTGTGATGTCATTCTGACAGGAGTAATGCGGCCAAAACAAAAGAGGGAAGATACTTAAGACAGGTGGGATGGAACTACTAGCAGAACACATAGCAGACATACAGACCAGCTACAAGTACCTTGGTATCCCACAGTCACATGGGACAGATCCTGAAGAGCCATCCAGAAAGAAGGCGGGTGGGGTCTGGTATCAAAGCCACTGTCCTGTATGAAACCTAGAGTATCTCTGAGTATATCAGTTAGGTGGCAGTCAAAGATAAGCTGGTGAGAGAATGCCTGAACCAGCAACTGACATAGAAGGAAGATCAAGTACTGTAGCTGAGGTGGCTGACATTGGGAGATCCTACCAGTGGCTGGACAGGGCTGAATTCAAAGAAACACTGAGGCACTGATAATGGCAGCACAAGGCCAGGCACTAAGCACCAGATTCATAGAGACAAGCATCTACTGCACCAGACAGTACCCAAGGTGCAGACTAGTTAGAGAGGCTTCTGAGACAATCCAACACATAGTGGAGGGTGTAACATGCTCGCAGGAACACTGTACACTGAACGGTACAACTAAGTAGCTGGCATTGTCTACAGAAACATCTGCACAGAGTATGAGCTAAACCATCCCAAGTCCAAAATGGGAGATTCCACAGAAAGTGTTTTGAGAATAGCATGTTCAGATGGACAGACAGGTACTGGCCAATCAACCCGACATTGTGGTAGTAGACAAGGACCAGAGGACGGCAGTGGTGAAAGATGTAGCGGTACCAAGTGGCAGCAACATCAGGAAGAAGGAATATAAGAAGCTGTACCAGGGCCTGAAAGAAAACCTAGAGAAGATGTGGCGAGTGAAGGCCAAAGTGGTCGCAAAACACTCTTTCGAGAAGATTGCAGTGCTAGGGACAGCTAAGATACTGCGCAGAACCCCCCAAACTCCCAGGCCTCTGGTAGAGGACCCAAGGTTGAAGAAGACACATACCACCCATAGGGGTGAAAAGGGATTTTTCTTATACAGTATAAATATATTTATTTATATTATGTATATAATATATATCCATATAATGGAGTTTAGGGACACAAAATACTTTTGTTGAATTGAGGCGTTTTACAGCTACACGTAAGGAAATTACCCTGATCCTGTGCAAAATCAAGTTCGCAAATGTGTCTATAAAGCACTGGTGAAAAAGATGACACAGACTAAGAAATTGTCTGCTTATTAATATACCTTTGTATGGAGAATAAAATGCTTACCTCTAATCCTCAAGTATGTTCAACTCTGATCCTACAATTCAGCTAGATGTCCTTGGGTACATTGGTGACCTTTTTGGTGTGCACAGGACACAAGGTGCTACCCCACCAGGTAAGATTCACTGGATTCCTAAATGATAATGACAGCAAAGCTCTGGAATTGTAGGACAGTTTTTAAGCTATGAGCAATCTGAGACACAATGAGCTGGAAAGGCAACTTGTGTATAAGCATCCGAGTGGATGAACGTACTTCTTTAGCGCAATTGTGCGAGGAAAATAGCAATGAAGCTAATACTTTTTTAGCAATGCAACTATCGGGTGTCTCAAATGTACAAATTTCGATCTTATTTTGCCTAATTGGACACACCTCCATTGTACAGAATCCAATGCCTTTTTAAGGAAAGGAAGTGATTACTATCACAAAAACTATAACACTGCAATAGAAAAGAAGCACTAAAAATCATACGAAATTCATAGGCCTCATAAAAAGGTTGCTAAACCTGCAGTTAAAAATTTACACATATGCATTACTTTTTACAGCTAGTGATCGTCACTTGAGAACATACAGTTCATGTATTTATTTTCTAAGCAGATTGCATAGAAACACAAAATGCAATCCACATGAATTAAGAAAAAATGTAGGGGAAAAAAAACTATTAATATAACTTCAGCTATTTGAAAATGAAACAATTTCCCTCAGTAAATGTTTTAATTGTACTTATTTGAAGTACACAGTTTGTGCAATTTCATCCGTGCTAGGTATTTCATGGTAAACTGTAAGTGGTATTACTTACTCTGCAGCAGTGGAAATGTGTTCTGCGGAGTGACAAATCACGCTTCTCTGTGTGGCGAGCCTGTGTTTGATGGATGCCAGGAGAACATTGCCTGCATGACTGCATTGTGCAAACTTTAAAGTTTGGCAGAGGAGGGATAATGGTCTGGGGCTGTCTTCAGGGGTTGGACCTCTTACTTCCAGTGAAGAGACATCTTCATGCTTCGGCATACCAAGATATTTTGGACAATGCTATGCCCCAGTGCACAAAGCAAGGTCCATAAAGACATGGTTGGATGAGTTTGATGAGTTTGGTGAGGAAGAATTTGTCTGGCCTGCACATAGCCCAGACCTCAACCCCAAACACCTTTGGGATGAACTGGAATGGATATTGCGAGCCAGGCCTTCTCCTCCAACATCATTGCCTGACTTTGCAAATTTTTTACTGGATTAATGGTCAGGTTGCCACAAAACACTCCAAAATCGTGTGGAAAGCCTTCCAAGAAGAGTTGAAGCTGTTATAGCTGCAAAGGGTGGACCAACTACATATTCTTCTCCTTAACGAGAGGTAGACCCCTATCCTATCTACAAGGGTCTGTTGGCCCTTACGAAAAAATTACTGCAGTTTTTCTGAAGTAATACTGCAGTTTTTTGGACATGAAAAAACTGCAATACTGCACTTTTACTGCAGTATTACTGCACATTTACTGCAGTTTTACTGCATTTGTACTTCACTGTACTGCAGTTGTACTGCAGTTATTTTTGTACGGAAGTACAATTGCAATAAAGCTGCAGTACATTGAAGTACAATGCAGTATAATTGCAGTAAAAAAAAAAAGCGCAGTAAATGTGCAGTAATAATGCAGTACAGTGAAGTACAAATGCAGTAAAACTGCAGTAAACGTGCAGTAATACTGCAGTAAAAGTACAGTATTGCAGTTTTTTCATGTCCAAAAAACTGCAGAAAAACTGCAGTAATTTTTTGTAAGGGGGGGTCTAGGTACATTTCAGATGCACTGGACGTTACCACATTTACTTACATTACATACATTGTATCAAATTACTAGGGGATATATTATGTCAAAAAACAGTTATGATATAGTAACAAAAAAAAAGCTTTACATGCCCATGTGAAAATAGGCACTAAAAATCCAGAGAGCATCCGAATATAGAATGCAAGATCCAGTAAATTATGGCATAAAGGAATATCATACTATGTGACTAGAATTGAAGCTGAATTATAACACTGAGAATGGCCAGTATGGGCATGACACAATGCTTTATCCCTAGCACATGGTTGACTTTGCATATGCCATAGATGCCATAGAGTTCCTCTACTGTATCAGACACCTGGCTCCAGCCTTCTCAAACACTCACCGGCAAGCCTGGCTCACTCTTTAAGTGAATGTACCTCTGGGCCAGACATGCTTCGGGAATGTTGGCTGTTTAAAGTGTAACAGAAGTTATAATTATTAGTTACCAGATCTGCAAAAGATGTATATTTTTTCCAATATTTAAAAGTCTTTACAAATATTATTTTTTGATTTATATACCTCAATCATATTCTTTTCAATTGCAAAGTTTTCTATTTTGTTGTGCAGGCTGCACAATGTAGTAACAAAGTAAGCAATGAAAAATATCATAGATTGTACTTTTTTTTATATTAAATACATATGGTATTTATCCAGTTCTATAATGTTAAGTATTTTTTATCATAGATGTGGAGAACTCTTTTGTTTAGACACTAAGCAGTTTCATTGATGGTGAGTGTTTTGTCAAACACTCCAATTGAAGCAGTTTATCGTTGTAACACCTGGCCAGTACAGCTTTTAGGTACTGGGATCTGGACAGTGTCAAGGAGCTAAATAACAGATTAAACTCCTATCAGTGGGATTAGAGTAGTTGACAAGTTGGTAAAATACTATAGACAAGTGTTCTTCTATGTTTACCTCTGTTTATTTGTCATCGGGACAATGAAGATACAATCAGAAAACAACAGATTCTCCTATGAGCTTGTTAACTACTCTTCTCTAAATAACAACCTCTAAGTACCAATTAAGATACTGAGATAACGCAATTTAAAAGTGCTGTTCCACTTAGTTTGCTGAATTTAGCAAGTCTTTAATTAAATGCACAATTTTAAACATCATTCCTAGTACTATTAAATGTGCAAGACATTTCCTGAAATAGTTCTTTAATCTTTCATTATTTTTTTTGCTAGGAACACTTATTTGTAATGTGACAGGTATTGCTGGGTTGTTGCCACAAAAACTGAAAATTCTTCATAAAATGTATGTTGTTTTTATGTGATTAAACCATGAAAGTATAAAGTTACAGATCTAATAATGTTTATTTGCTGAAAGATGCAAATAATAATTTACCTCAACTTTATTCTTGCTTTGCTTATGTGCTGATATTTATATGGTCAAATTATGAAAAATTGATTTTAGCTATTCTTTATGTATAGAGTTGTAGCGTGTTAACCATAGAAAGAGAGAAAGCAAATTTGGTAAAGATGATGAATTCTTAAAATTTCTAATGAACTCATGTGTCATTATGAATACAGAAGTTGAACAAAAAGGTTACTCAGGAGGAGAGAAAACCATATTTCCCTTCCCTGTCACACCATTTACACTTTTCAATATATTCATTTTCTAGCCTGTAACTACTTTTCCACTTACAGATTTTAATGGGTTATTTTACTTTCCTAACCCTGTTACACTGCTCTTTCGTTTTTACATTTTGTAAAGCTGAGTTGTTCTATACAATATAAACTATACATTATTATTATTTGGTGACCTTATTTGGTTATTATTTTTTAAATGTTTCAAAGAGATAACGCTCTGCTAAATATTTATCACCAAACAAATTCCCCTAGTAGTAGCAGCTGTTTTTTAATTCTCTTTTTGAAGAAATCCATAATAACCCAAAATCACAATTGTACCCAAAATAACTCAAGGGGAAACGGATTGAAGATCATTGTTTGCTGTTTAACATTGTGCTTCACAGCCATTTCATTTACTATACACACAGATAGGCAATTATATCCACACACACACACACACACACACACACACACACGTGCTTGTAGTTTTGGTGCTGCATCATAAAGTCAAGGAGGTAAAAAAGTACAGGAGATGAGTGATGGGTGGTGAATAAAGTAAGCTCAAAGGATAAAATACTTTAAGTAAGCCACAAGAGATTTAGCTGGACAGACAATATTTATTTTTCTATTGAATGGGGTACAGAGTGCAAGCTGAGCACTGTGGCATGTTTTAAGGTCTTTTTAACTGCTATGTACAAATTACATAAATCACAGCCATAAAGTCTTTCATACCAAGACTGCAGAGCTCTGACCAGTTTCTGACCTTTTATTCTGGGCCCCAACTGACCTTAACTGAGAAGTTCATGCAGTCAATAGCAGGTCACGAAGGGCAGCTTTTGAGCCAGTTTAATTCCAGTTTGATTGCCAGGTCAAATAAATGCATAACAGGTACATTTCCATGTCAGGGAAACATAAACCAATTTGGGGAAACATCTGGCACCATCTACCACCAGATTTTCTCATTATAGTACAAAGCTGGACCTTATATGTTTAGTTTATTTTAGAATCAAAGTGCAAAATGCAACCATTCAACATTTAAACAACATTTTAGTACATATAAAGGCAACATATAAAATAGGACTTAACTCATCAATAATCAAATCAAGCTTGACACTTTTGTAACATTATTATGAACATCCTGGTATAATAAAAACATCATAGTTCCCACAGTAAATTCAAGAAGTCGATTAAAGACAAAATCATTTATATATAATATACTTATCCAAGATTATTTTTTGAAAAAAATAATATATTAAAGGATATAAATAATCAGTAACTTATTTTTAAATCTTGATAACATATATTTTTCTTTCGCCTTAATATTCCTAGCATATCTACATATAAAATTTGTGTGTATATATATATATATATAAATATATATATATATAAATATATATATATATATTTATATATATATATATATATACACATATCTTTCTCTCTCCATCTCTCTATATATAAATATATAGAGAGAGATGGAGAGAGAAATATATATATATATATATATATATATATATATATATATATATATACCATATATACACTAATATAATAGTACTAATATAGTATTATATAGTACTACACTATAGAATAACAATGTGTGTGTTATATTAAATTTATATATTATATTATATACTAATATACTATGGTTTATTGATGTACACCACACCACAGGAATAACAATGCTACTCCCAACACATAGCTTTGTAGTTTATTTTTTGAACTCTTTTGATTGTCACTAAAAGGCCAGTTAAACTAACCAGAGGTCTGAACAGTTTTCAGTGAGCTTTAAACGGCAAAGTTCATCTGGGTCAATCGCAAGATTTATGAGAATGAAGGCCAATCTGGGACTGAGAAAGTTAGTTCAAGGGAAAGCTGACATTTGGTGAGACAGACTCCAATAAATTCACCTAAACATTTCCTTTAGCTTGCAAAGTGGCACATAAATTGATATCCTCTATAGATACCAAAGGGGGCATCAATAAAATGGAGATGGGTGAAAACAAGAGGATATGTCATACTACAAAGCTGGAATAAATACACAGCAGTGGCGGGTTAAAATAACACAGGGTAGTTATTTACACAAACAAGTAGGTGAAACATTTGTCAGCTCTTTCAGTTTAACTGATTTTTTTTCCCTTGTAATTCATTACTCTGAAGACAGAACTGTGGAGATATCCTTGGTGTCAGATTGTAATTACAATCTTCCTAAAACTGATCGTGCAGAATGTCCACTGGAAGTCAAATTTCCATTGGGAATTACACACCTACTTTTCGAAAACCATATTGAAAGGAAATCTATCATCTACCTAGTTTGATGTAATTTACATTTAAACGTGTTCCTTAAACACACTGTAATTTTTTATGTACTTGAAGTATCACTATGACTCACTTCTAAACACACTGAATATGTGATTTTATTTATAAGCATATTGCTATTTCAAAATATACTTTTCCAAATATGGTCATTGTGCCCACATCTTTGAAGGCCTTTACTTCAATTTACCCCATCAAACCATATATGTTTGAAAACTAGACTCCCCAGGGTATTTTAAATACTGGTAGTTTAACCCCTTCCCGGCACTAATTTTACTACCAGCTGTAGTCAAAGTTTGTGGTAGTAATTTCTTTGTTTATTTCACACACATTTTAATTCAGGTATGAATTTTCTACTCTTGGTATATGTCACTGTTAAACAACACCCCAATATGTGTTTAGCAACATCTCCTGAGTACAGTGATACCCCTCATGCGTGAGTTTGTTTGGTTGTGTGGGGACTAAAGGGCCACATTTGGGAAGTGTGCATTTTTCAGATTGGAATTTTGACATGTTGAAAAGTCTGCCCCATGTCCTATTTGGCAGATCTTTGAAGCTGGCAAGTTCAATTTACCCCATCAGATCATACATTTTTGAAAACTAGACACGCCATGGGATTTCAAATGATGGTATTTTAACTCTTTATATGCACACATTTTACCACCAGCCTTTATCAAAGTTTGCAGTAGTATTTTTGTGTGTTATTTCCACACACATTCTACATTAAGTATGCATTTACAGCTCCTGGTGAATGCCACAGCCAGACAACACAACAATATTTGTTCAGCACCTCCTTCTGAGTACAGTAATACCTCTATTTATAGTTTGTATGGGTTGCTTGGGGGCTAAAAGCTGGACATTTGACATGTGGTCATCCTGCCCCCATGTGTTATTTAGGAGATCTTTGGTGGCCGATTCAATTTACCCCATCAAACTATATATGTTTGCAAACTAGATACCCCAGGCACTCAAATGCTGGTATTTTAACCCTTTCCATGTTCTAATTTTACCACCACCCTTTGTCAAATTTTTGTCAACTGGTTGGAGAAAATGCATCAGGTGACATAAAAGCGTGGAAAGTATCATTATTTGCCTCTGTTCCATTTAATATATTTTAAAAAAATCTTTTCACATGTTATAATAAAGAAGATTTTAATTTGCTTTATGTGTTTGAGTTTGGCTTTTACATATTTGTTTAGAAGCTTCGCATTTGGACAACCTTCCTCTTTTTTGTATATAGGTTTAGTCCTGAAGGTGAGGTTTGCATTCATCACAGGAAGCACTTTTTTGCACTTTTTTGTCAGATTATTTGGGAGGTAAAAGGCCACCTTAACAAGGGGTGCATTTTTGGAATTTGGACATCTGGTGTCCTATTTTAGGACATCTTTGAACCTGGCCAATTCAATTTACCCTATCAAATTTAAAACTAGGCACCCCATGGACACTAAAATTCGATATTTTAACTCTTTCCATGCAAGAATTTTTGTGAAGACATAGTCTTAAATTTAGGACTTGCTCTTTATTTTTTAAATTGGACTGATGCCTCACTATTAACGCATTTCAGCAACACAGTTTAAGCTTAGGAGGCGATTGTCGATCAGCTAAGTATTAATCAATTAATTTCAATTCTCATTTTTTTATTTCCATGTATATGTGAGCACCACATTTTTTTGTTTTTGACAAATCTAATCTCATCAGTTTCCTGTCCCTTCACCCAACCCCATTAAAAAAGGCAGGCCAACAACTTAACTATGGGGTAGCTATACAATAATGGCAAAAATAATTATACAGAGTTTGAGATATGGAAGTTAAGATTAACATTTCTTATTGTATATACAAAAAAGGTAGGTTTTAACACACACATATATTGCATATTTTAATCTGTAAACACAGTTACATGGGTATATTTAGTCTGTAGAACTGCAAAGAGATTGGTGTAATAATGTTTATTTAGATGTGCTGAGTTAATTTGGTTGAATTACATGAAAAAAACATGAATGTGATAATAAACTCTCATTTCTTTTGCTCACCTCTATGAAAAGTGAGCAAAAGAAATAAGAGTTTATTATCACATTCATCAATAATGATATTTTTTCCTAATGAAAATTAAAATATGTATATGAATTCTCTCCTAATATATGACTTTAATATTTAATGGTTAGTTGGTACTCAACACAAAATGTCACACACTTACAGTGTACATATAATATATTTAGATTAATAGTCAATCGATAATTTCTTTTATAACCAGATGAAAAGGTCATAATGATTCAAGTATTTCCTGTTTTTTCTTTTATTGAATATTCTGAAAAAAAAATAACTTTAATAAAAATGCTTATATGCGACTTAAAAGTTTGCTAACTGCAGTACAGAGGATTGTATTTGACTAAATGCATTCACATGCAGTGGAAAGGAACCACAGAGTAGACTGCATCACGGTATTTGTCCTAAGGGAACATTTAGGAATCAAATAGGAAGAAGTGGTCTACTGAATTAACATGGGAATGTTGCAATACTTTGTTTCCCTCTGAAGGTTTCAATATAATAAAGTTAATGGCAACTGTTTCTAAACAATGATTACATGCAATCATGAATCCACATTTTTGTATTGGCCTGAATACAGACTGACCCCTGCATTTGGAAAGCAAATTCTGATTTCATAATTATGTTTTAAGTAAATCAGGATGCACATTAAATGTAATAAATTATAGATACAATAAACATTTTTAAATCCATTTATACTACTACAACACTACTGCAGATACCCATATTATTATCACATAACGGTAAATTGTATTTAATTCAATATAAATAAGTTTCCATAAAATCATTTAGATGAAAATATATACAGTAGGTGGGTATAATGGGATAAAAAATATTTATTTGTGTTAGCCTGAAGGCTAATATATAATTAAAAGCAAGTACAGCTGGTCTCAACATAGTCTTTTTAACCTTAAAGGTGTTTTCTCTGCTTTGTAGAAACACATGTAACATATTTGTGAAAAATTGGCTATGCAAACCATACAATCAGTCCATACAATGCTTGTTTGTCTAGCCATAATACACAAAACAGAAGATTGTCACAAAGGTTACTGTTGTAATCTCCAGAATGCATTCTTACATTCTTACTAACTTTGCTCAACGAGTTTCATTTCCCAATATTTAAATATGTTATTTCACGCTAAACTCAAAAACATGCCTACTCCATGTATTCACACCATCTTTAGGTTTCACCAGTTGTGGTATTGCAAATCGTATGGGTGATGTATGTGTCCCTTATCAAAAGTGTGCAAGCTTTCAACCTTGCATGTAAAATCAAATAAACATAATTCTATTTCCCTTTATGTTATTCCTATTAATTTTGTATGTTTAGACAAAATTAACACGACAGGAAGCTTGCTTTATTATTATTATTATGAGATTTGTTTTCTTTCATTGCTTTTCTTAGCTCTAAGGCTTGTACTGAAATGACAAATCTTGACCAGGGGTCAGAACATGACAAATTGTCTTTTATTGAAAGCTGTTGATGCCGTTAAAGTGATCAAGGCTTTTAAATTCCCTTGTTTCTTTGGATGCGAGAAGTACTTTTTCATGTGAGAGTGTGTTTATGCCACAAGGCTTGATGTTCATATTTGGAGTGGATTATATCTTATATTATTATTATTATTATTTGTTGATTTATTTAGGATATACTGCAGAGCTGTACAATGGGAGTTGAAGAGGGAATGAAATCAAAATTTTAAACTAAACCAGAATATATATAATTTTTAAAGGATTCTCAAATTTTTTTCTGTTTTGCTCCATTTACGTGCTGTACTCTAAGTTAGCGGGTTACCTCTGCTTTTTTCATTCGTAGCTACTTTATTTATTTTGTTGCTTGCATGTGCTTGTTCCCAGATGGCACCTGTTCCTTCCAGTGTGACCCTTTCTTTCATAGCACCTTCTTTTTTTCTTAGTTTTTGCTTTGTTTTTTGTGTATATAATATATATTAAAAGTATATATTATATTCTTCTCTATACACAGTGGCGGGGTCGCGACTACCGGGGTCGCGACTGCGACCGGGCCCTGGAGTTCTGCCAATCAGGGGGGCCCAAGGGGTGCCGAGCGGTTGCTGAAAACGACCGCTCGGCAACTCTTGGGCCCCCCTGACTGACAGAAATCCAGGATGCCTCTGCTCCCAGCCACTGTCGCCTCCGTCGTCGTCGCAGCCGCTGCCGCCTCCGTCGTCGTCGCAGCCGCCACCGCCTGCCTCAGCACTGCCCAGAGTGCGGTGTTGGGAGCGTGAGGCGTTTGTCTCGGGTGCCGGCGCTTCACACTGAGCGCCGGCATATGACGTCATATGCCGGCGCACAGGAGTGAAGCGCCGGCACCCGAGACAAACGCCTCACGCTCCCAACACAGGAGTTGAAGGTAAGTGACCTACAAAGGGGGGGGTGGGGGGGGAGTGTGGGTAGATTGTGAGAAGGGGGGGTAGGGGGGTAGTGTGGGTAGATCGTGAGAAGGGGGGTAGGGGGGGAGTGTGGGTAGATCGTGAGTAGGGGGGGAGTGTGGGTAGATCGTGAGTAGGGGGGCAGTGTGGGTAGATCGTGAGAAGGGGGGTAGGGGGGGAGTGTGGGTAGATCGTGAGAAGGGGGGTAGGGGAGGAGTGTGGGTAGATCGTGAGAAGGGGGGTAGGGGGGGAGTGTGGGTAGATCGTGAGAAGGGGGGTAGGGGGGGAGTGTGGGTAGATCGTGAGAAGGGGGGTAGGGGGGGTGTGGGTAGATCGTGAGAAGGGGGGTGGGGGGGGTGGGTAGATCGTGAGAAGGGGGGGAGTGTGGGTAGATCGTGAGGAGGGGGGGGTAGGGAGGGAGAGGGTAGATTGTGAGAAGGGGGGTAGTGAGAGGGTAGATTGTGAGAAGGGGGGTTAGGGAGAGAGAGGGGAGATTGTGAGAAGGGGGGGTAGGGAGGAGGATTGTGAGAAAGGGATAGATGGGTTGGGGGTGGGGGGGCCCTTAACAGATTCTCGCTCCGGGGCCCTGAGGTTTCTAGTTACGCCCCTGTCTATACAAGTGGGTTTTTAGTGGACTTAGACGCCGGCCAACTCTTCATGTTCATCTTGTGTATGTCTTTGTGGGGGGAAAAATATTCATAATCCTCGAATATTCGCCCATTCTTGTATATTCTTCATGTTCATTTCTTGCCGTTAATACAGGGTTAAGGCCGTATGGCCTACGCAGCAGCTTTGGCGCCAGGATTTTAAATGTCCGTACGAACGACTCTATTTGTCGCCTGCAGGGGCCTCCTCTGCCATCAACCAATGAAGTACACCTGTGTACATGCTGGCCAAGTTGCACCGTAAGGAGTTAAAGGGCCATGCAATTGAGCCTATTGGTCGCTTGCACGGCCTTTTAACCCCTGACGGCGAACCTACGGAATTCCACTCCCATTATCCCATTACAGGGGTTAACGGGAGCAGAAATCCGTAGGTTTGCCGTGAGGAGTTAAAAAGGCCATGCGAGTGAGCCTATTGGTCGCCTGCAGGTGCCTCCTCTGGCTTCAACTGATTGGTTGATGCCAGGGGAGGACCCTGCAGGTGACCAATAGAGTCGTTTGCACGGCCCCTTAACCCCTGACGGCGAACCTACGGATTTCCGCTTTCGTCAATCCCTGCGATGCTGCGGAGATAAGGTAGGCTAGATGGGGAAGGGACCAGGGAGATTAGTAGACGAACACGAAGATTCTTCGTCTTGTGTGTCTTCACCTTCGTCTACGTTTGGCCGCCGCCATGTTCGGTATTCGGGCTGAACAACGAAGACGCACCCTTCGTGTTCGTTTTCATGTTCGCCCGAATACGAATGCACAAGTCTAGTTTTTAGTGGATTTTTAATATTAGAATAAGTAGGGTAGAGTTTGGCAGAATGAGTAGGGGAATTCCAGAGAATAAATACAGCACAGCTAAAATTGTCATTGAGAAGAATTAATTACGGTTGAAGATAGATAAAACTTGTGGGCAGAATGGAGAAGATGGAAAGGAAGATTAGAGTGTCAACAGGAGGGCTGGCTATGGCAATACCTGGAAACTTTCCATATGAGTTGACCTATAGTCTCTTGAAATATAAACCCTTTAATAGCCATTTACTGTAGCGATTTGCCAAATGTTTAAACCAAATGGGTCTAATACTGGTCCTCGTTATTTAATGATAAAATAGGGTACAACAGGAAGGAGTCAGTTCCAGACTGTGTGACCCTGAGAATATGCACATTCACCCTAAGACCCTGAGATTTGAGCAAAACCCTTGAGACTCCTCAGGTATGGCAATGCAGCCCTATCACTTTAACCTTGTTAGAACTCACATGAGGTGAGTAAGACATTGTTATATATTTTTATTTGAGAGAGAGGTTCTTATGATAAATATATTTTCTGCCTGGGTGCAACTGATATGCTTCACACATAAGACAACAGATGACCAGGTATGCACAACACTTATTTTAACTCCACTTTGTATCAAATCAGATGACAAACCGACCAGATGCATGCCTTTCTCAAGGTTTGATATAGTTTTTCATGTTTCCAGTGATGTACATTACATTAAAAACTAAAAAAAACAACCCCCAAAAAAAATACAAACCCCCCAAAGGATTGTATTCTAAATGGCGACCAACTCAATGAAGTGGAGATCTGAGTTGAAAGCTCCTTTCAGGACACAAAGTCAATGTATACTACTATTACTAATGATTATTATTATTCCTTCCCATAGCTATTAATGGTTTATGACATGTTAATTTAAAATAGTCCAATAAGATGCATTTGGTTTCTCGTTACAGGTACCCACTTTTATAGCTAATTAATTTCTTAATTAACTTAATGTCTTCCCTATCACAGAAACCTACACCATGATTACTCAAGGACTCACAACTCCTTTATAATATTTTGCCTTAATATGTCATAGATAGATAGGCAGATGCAGGGGTACTGTATACATTTTATGCCATAATACATTGTCCTATGATAAATGAATGTTTTATGTTTATATACTATTATATATTGTTTATATCATAGCCAAACAGTGGGCTTTAGTATGAAGGGACATAATTTAAACACAACGTTTTTACCAAGATACTAACAAAAATAATATGTAAAAAAAAAAAAAGAGATCAGTACATTTCAAGTACCCCCTCAAACGTTTTCATTAAATAATTTGAAAGAACATAGTTCATGACTTGAATACGTTATTTTTCACAAACACGTCTCATTTTTACTGTGTAGTAAGGAAAGTTAATTCAGAGATTTTACAGAAATACACTAGAGTACTTAAGGTACTGCACAATACAAGACAATTAGAGCTGCATTTTTATTCAAAGAATAGGACTATGCAATCAGAAAAATAATCTGTTTAAATATGTAAACGATGAGAGTATGAGGCAATTTCATATGCAGATTATTTGGATTTCTAAGGTCTAGTAATTGGGCTGAGTAAAAAAAATAGAACAAAAAACCAACACAAATATATAATTTAAGTAAATATCACAAAATCCATTAAGTGCCTCTTCAGAGACATTAAATACATTAAATGCAATTAGTGATTTAAATAGGAATTAGACTAATTGGTTATATTGCTATTTGTTTGCAGAAAAATTGGCACTTGTGTATTTGACAAATTGCTTACCAGTCATTATTATAGTGCAGGTGTGGATCTGACACCTATCAGTATGCGTTTTCAGTATGTGATGCCACACCACATAAAGTTAACCACTAAAAACTATATATATATATATATATATATATATATATATATATATATATATATATATATATTCAATTTTGCACAACTTTATGTAGAATTATTGTTGCTATAACACCAAGTTCTGTAGTACTGTACATTAAAATGACTGACATACTGAAGCCAAGTCTGTAAATGAAATAAATTAAGATACATGCCTTTAAAAGCCTTTTGCCTTGGACATTTTTTCCAGGACATTTCTATATGTCATATGATACCTGGAAATTTTCCGTGGCAACCTTCGGAAGGAGGAATGGGGAGTTACATAAGGGGGATGATTATATATGCAAGGGGTGGAGCTAGCTGCCACAAGGGCAGGGTTATCCCCAGAGAGCATTACATGGGCTGGTTGTGGGAGAGGATTGGGGAGTAGGTGTGGCTAAATGCCCTCTGGAAAGGGGAGAGTGACCCAAAGACCCGAGGAAGCAGAGCTTCACCAAGAAACTCTAGGTCATACCTGGACACTATACTGCTAACATATCCCCAGCGCTGTACAATGTGATGATTTGTTATTTTATAATTTATAAAGGATATTTGCATTACCACAAATACCAAGCTACATGTAATAGATTTTAAAATATAAATAAATTACAAAATGTTATTATAATATATTAATTTTAATGGTGATTAAGTAGTATATCAATTACATCTCCTTGCGTTGTATCCTACATACTTTTAAAGCATGGTATGTTTTTTTCATAAGAAGTGAAATGATTAGTTGTTTCTGTGTACAATATATTTTCTATGCATATGAAACACTGTAAACTATATGCTATCATCACAGACACCATAATGGGGAATCTAAGGAAAATGAGTACTGATTTTTAAACTATCACGGACAATAAACTGCTAATGATAATTCTCATAAACACTATACTGCTTTTTAAACCGGTAAAGGCTTTTCCCATTCCAGTACTGAAATGTTAACTGCTAATTAATGAGCAATTTTACTACATTTATTTATATATGATACACTTTACATAAAAAGGCAATTATACATAAAAATACATTGCTACTTGGTATTATATCAGTAAATCTTTGTACATGCATTTCTCTATCTTTAAACGTTATAGTTATACACATGCGTGTAATATGTATTACAATGTAAGCAACAATTTTGGGGTGTATTTTAAAAAAAGGGCAAAAAAAATTCTGTTCATTCAAAGACTTATATAGTTCATGAGCCATTGGAGAAAATTGTATTTATATTATATTTTATACTGCAAATGTTGCACCAAATACAACTTTGTTAATTATTTTACAGACATTTATTGAAGAATAAAAAGGGTTGAAATGTAGGGGCTTTGACTAAGAAATTGCTGGAAGTTGGTTGATACAACGCACCATTAACACATACAGAAATTGAATTTTTTCTTGATAGCATTTTTGAGACAATTTTATATATTTATATGGTATCAGTTCTTATATAACAGACCAGATCTTGGCAAACTGACCATGTGCAATACAGTAAGCATGACTAACTACTTTATTGTTATTCATTTTTAGTGATTTATATAGCACCATCATATCCTACCGCTCTGTACAATAGGTACATCCTGCATAATCCTGCATAATAAAAAAAAAACAAAAACTGTCTGCGCTTCTTACCCTAATAAAGTTGGCAACAAATATATAAACATAATATAAATGAGAGGTTTTGGTTATATGAATTGGCCAAAGCATAATTAAGCTCACCCGCCACGTCAAGGCACACTCTCAATAGGGTGAGAACCTACTCTCACCTCCTACGTAGTGGACACACAAAGCAGTTTATACTGCTACCAAAACCTTATTAACGTGTTGGGGGAGGTGCAATTAAACCTCCTTCCTATTAACCCCTGGACAGCAAGCTGCAACCAGACTGATGAGGAGCCAACAACCTCAAATATGTGCAAACAGGGAAAAGAAAAAATGTCGGTGCGCTAAGCTAATCACAGGCTCAAATAATACAAATGTATAATACGAGGCCTACCAAACAGGTGTAAGCATGCTGCAAAAACAGTGTATTGGCTGTACAATGTATACAAAAAAACAAAAACTGTCTGCGCTTCTTACCCTAATAAAGTTGGTAGGCCTCGTATTATACATTTGTATTATTTGAGCCTGTGATTAGCTTAGCGCACCGACATTTTTTCTACATCCTGCATAATATAACTATTTGGAATTACATTAACAAAAGGTGGACATAGGGAGAAATGGGAAAGATAGGAAAAAAGGAAAGAGACAGAAAGAGAGAAAGGGAAGAGAGAGAGTAATCTGGGTTTTTGTTTTTTGAAAGTGTTTGCCTGTATAAATGCAGGTAAGCATATGTAAGGACAAGTATATGCTAGGATGTTTGTATGTCGGGGCAAGCCTGAATACACGTGTATGTTTGGGCAGGAGTGTATAAGGGCAAGTGTGTATTGGCTCACTTGAGTTGCTTCTGCATTGAGATAGTCTCTTTCAAGTAGGCTATTTTAAGTAGGAGTTAAAAAGAAACAGGAGTTGGAAAGAGAAACAGGGGTTCCACAAGGTACTGTATTTATACTGCTTTATATTTTTACTTTTAACTGTTTATTTTGACGGGTGTTCTTGTTTAACTGTTATTTTGTAGGTTCTCATTTATTTTTATTTTTTTATTATACTTGATTATGAGTATGGTTATGGGAGTTAGCAAGATTGATGATCTAACTCAATGCACATCTTGTTTCATGTATGCATTCCTGGATGAATCCGTCCAGGGTCCATACCTCTGTGGCAGGTGTGAGCAAGTGGCTTCTCTGGAAGCTCATATTAGAGATCTGGAGAAGCAAATTGCAACTTTGAGAGAGATAGACAATCTTGAAAGGAGTCTGCTGCTCACTGAGCAGAGTTTAGTGGGTGCAGGTAGTGAAGAGGGAGGAGATAAGTCAGCTGGGGAACAGGCATGTAGCTGGGTCACAGTTACACGTGGTGGTAGAGGGGGAGGAAAGAGGAAAGGTTTAGCTAGTCCTGACCTTGTGCAGCCTAACAGATTTGCCCGCTTGAGTGAAGATGTTGGGTGCATCAGCTCAGGAGTAGCTATACTGGAGGAAGCTGTTCCTTCTAACAGCCGAGGGAACAGCCCCTCTAGTATGAGTGGGGTTGAGAGCGTAGGAAAGGCTAGACAGGTTGTGGTGGTAGGGGACTCTATTATTAAGAGAGTAGATAGGGTAATCTGCCGCTCTGATAAGCTCAACCGGACAGTTTGCTGTCTCCCGGGTGCTCGGTCCGGCATGTTGCTGACAGAGTGCATGGATTATTGGGAGGGGCTGGGGAAGACCCGGCTGTCATGGTCCATATTGGTACCAATGACAAAGTCAGTGGAAAATGGAAGGTCCTAAAGAATGATTTCAGGGAATTAGGAGATAAATTGAAGAAAAGGACCTCCAAGGTAGTATTTTCAGAAATATTACCTGTGCCACGCGCAACAGTAGAAAGGCAGCGGGAGATCAGGGAGGTAAATGCGTGGCTAAAGTCATGGTGTAGGAAGGAGGGTTTTGTCTTTCTAGAGCACTGGGCTGATTTTGCGCTTGGGTACAATCTTTATAGCGGTGATGGATTGCACCTAAACGGAAGAGGGTCTGTTGTGCTAGGGGAGAGGATGGCTAGAAGGCTGGAGGAGTTTTTAAACTAGTGGTAGGGGGGGAGGGACACAGAGATCTTGAAAATGGAGATAGTGCAGAAAGGAGTGGGGCTTCAGATCAGAACAAGGGGGGTGGAGATGGGGGGATGGGCAAGATCAGAACAGAGGAGGTATGTATTAATAAAAATTCTCATAAAATTCAAGAGACTCAGGGTAATATTAAATGTATGCTTGCTAATGCAAGGAGCCTAAATAACAAAATGGGAGAACTAGAGGCAATAGCATACACTAACCAATATGCAATAATAGGCATAACAGAAACATGGTGGGATGAGACCCATGACTGGGCAGTTAACTTAAAAGGTTATACATTATATAGGAAGGACAGAAAAAGCAGGAAGGGAGGAGGAGTATGCTTGTATGTTAGCAACGAGCTAAAGTCAAATATTAAGCATCTTGAAGGCGACAAGGCATTTGTGGAAGCTTTATGGGTAGATATCAACCTGGGGCAAAAAAAAGGAAAAGAACTACTGGTTGGGATATGTTATAAACCACCTAATGTTAATAATGATGAGGAAGAGCAGCTGTTAGAACAAAATGAGAAAGCTGCACATCTGGGTAACGCGTTAATTATTGGAGATTTCAATTACCCGGACATAAATTGGGATAGAGAGACTAGTAGTTCTGCAAGGGGATCCAGGTTTTTGAACCTGTTAAATGACACCTTCATGTCACAGCTGGTACAAGCACCAACTAGAAAGGATACTTGTTTGGATCTGGTGATAACAAACAATGTTGATCTTGTGTCTAACATTCAAGTGGGGGAGCACTTGGGTAATAGTGATCACAATATGGTCTCTTTTGAAATAAACTCAAAAAAGAAATTGCCCATGGGGAATACTAAAAAAAACTCTTCAGGGATAAAAATACTGAGGAAAAATGGAGTATTTTCAAACAAATATTAGCAGGGTACACTTCTCAGTATGTACCACTAGGAAACAAATATAAAAGAAACAAATTGAAACCGATGTGGCTTAGTGGGGTCGTTAAGCAGGAAATTAAAAATAAGAAAAAGGCTTTTACAGCATTTAAATCAGACGAATCAGAGGCATCCTATATAAGATATAAGGAAGCCAATAAAGCATGCAAAAAAGTGATTAGATGGGCTAAACTAGAAAATGAGAGGGTGATTGCCAAAGAGAGCAAAACTAACCCCAAAAAATTATTTAAGTACATAAATTCTAAAAAAACAAAGAATGAAAACGTAGGTTCATTAATAACAGAGAGGGGAGTGTTGGTTAAGGAGGACCAGGAAAAAGCAGAAACTTTAAATAACTATTTTCATATACAGTTTATGTTATGGAGGAACCTATGGCAATGGATATACATAGGACCACTGAGAAAAATTTTCAGTCAAACTGTGAGTGGATGGCCCAGGACAAGGTGCTGCAGCAACTAAAGAAAATTAATGTTAACAAGGCTCCGGGGCCTGACGGCATTCACCCACGAGTACTTAAGGAGCTGAGTCTGGAAATAAGTGAACCTCTGTTTCTAATCTTTCGGGATTCTTTTCTTTCAGGAATTGTACCAGAGGATTGGAGGAAGGCAGATGTGGTTCCTATTTTCAAAAAGGGTTCCAACTCTGTGCCCGGAAATTATAGACCTGTGAGCCTAACTTCCGTTGCTGGGAAAGTATTTGAAGGGCTGTTTAGGGATAATATTCAAGAATTCCTTGGGAAGAATAGTATTATTAGCATAAATCAGCATGGTTTTATGAAACATAGGTCATGTCAAACTAATTTAATTGCATTCTACGAAGAAGTAAGTAGAAGTGTCGATCAGGGTGTTGCAGTGGATGTAATCTACTTGGATTTTGTCAAGGCGTTTGACACGGTTCCACACAATAGGTTAGTATTCAAACTGAAAGAAATTGGCCTAGATGCAAATTCTTGTTCTTGGGTAGAACGTTGGCTTAGAGATAGAGAACAGAGAGTTGTTATAAATGGTAAATTTTCAAGCTGGTCAAAAGTGGCAAGTGGTGTCCCTCAGGGTTCTGTTCTGGGACCAATTTTATTCAGAATATTTATAAATGACCTGGCAGGAGGCATTGAAAGTCATGTTTCTGTGTTTGCAGATGACACAAAACTAGGTAAAGTTATACAGGGCGAGCAGGATATTACTGTGCTGCAGAGGGATCTAGATAGACTGGGGGACTGGGCACTCAAATGGCAGATGAAATTCAATGTAGATAAATGTAAAGTTATGCACTTCGGGGTAGCGAATGCACAAGCAACCTACACCCTAAACGGCAGTGAATTAGGAGTAATGACAAATGAGAAGGATTTGGGAATTGTTATAGACAACAAACTAGGCAACAATGTGCAGTGTCAGTCTGCGGTTGCTAAGGCCAGTAAGGTATTGTGGTGTATAAAAAGGGGCATCAAGTCGCGGAATAAAGATATAATTTTGCCTCTGCATAAATCAATGGTAAGGCCGCACCTTGAGTATGCTGTGCAATTTTGGGCACCTTTTCTAAAGAAGGATATCATAGCACTAGAAAGGGTGCAGAGGCGGGCTACAAAATTAATAAAAGGAATGGAGCGCTATAGTTATGAAGAAAGGTTAACTAATTTAAATCTGTTTAGTTTAGAAAAACGTCGCCTCAGAGGGGATATGATAACGTTATATAAATATATTCGGGGCCAATACAAACCATTGTGTGGAAATCTGTTCATAAACAGGACTATGCATAGGACACGTGGTTATGCGTTCAGACTGGAAGAAAGGAGATTTAGACTAAAGCAGAGGAAAGGGTTTTTTACAGTAAGGACAATAAGGATGTGGAATTCTCTGCCTGCAGAGGTAGTTTTATCAGAGTCTGTGCAGACGTTTAAACTGCAACTGGATGGATACCTGGAAAAACATAATATTCGGGGATATAATCTTTAATTATGGGGAAACAGCTTATTGATCCAAGGAGAAATCTGACTGCCATTTTGGGGTCAAGAAGGAATTTTTTCCCTGGTTAGTGCAAAATTGGAAAGAGCGAAGCCGGGGTTTTTTGCCTTCTTTTGGATCAACAGCAACAAATTAACAGATATAGGAAAGGCTGAACTTGATGGACGCATGTCTTTTTTCAGCCTATGTAACTATGTAACTATGTAACTATGTATGTGTGTATCTTGACAGTCTATCTATTACTACTTTTAGGAGTTTGTTAGTAAAGTTTTAACTTAAAATGATAGTGTCCTTCACTGAATCCGGTAACTTGATTTCTGTGCCTATGCCTGGTCCTGACACCTAGAAAAGTCCATGCTGCTGTTTTTTAATGTCTAGGCTCATGTGATGCTGAGGTGTATGTTGTTCAAATATTATTTCTGTATGGGGTGTTGCAACTTACCTCTGGGTGTCTGGGGGAGCGTTCAAAGTTTTCCCACCCAGCCAACTCACAGGTAACTGCAGCACAACAACCATGCGAGGTGTGCATGCATGGCGCATGCACAAAAAGAGGCTCACGCTCCTATTGCCAGCATAGGGAATAGAAAAAAAGGAAGCAGGAAAAAGCAAATGTCATCTGTTAGAGCTACAGTGAGGGTACTTTGATTTGGTGTTCTGGCCTTCCTCCTTCTGCTGCTGCTTGGGTGGTCTTGCCGTCCTTTAGACTTCCCAGTTTAACAGTGCTTGCAAGAAAGGACTGTTTCTGCTTCAGTGATCCACGACCCAAAAACATTGCGCTGCAAAGGAGATGTTTGAAATTGATTGTCAAATGAGCTAGGTATGCCATATGGTTTAGAACACTCAGTTGAACTATGAAAATATATGCTTTTATGACAAATGTTACATTTTATAATAAAATGTTATTAATCTTTATTAATGGAGACAAAACTGTACAACCAATGGGTGCATTATTAACCCGTACGTGACAAGACCTTTTGCCCTTTGGGCAGTGTTTATGTTTAACTCTAATTTTCTTCTTGCCTTCTTTAAGTATCATATTGTGATCATGTCATCTAATTTACACTTTTAACACTTTTTTGGACTTTAATTTGGAAAGTACTTTACGAATCTACCAAAGCTAATGAAAAAAGTAGATTCTAATATTTGCCCTAAATTTAGAAATACCCAATGTTTTATGGGTTTTACTTTTTTCAAGTTATATGGCAAAAAGTACAAACACTGTATTGATATTTCAAACTATTTCTTTCAAATCTGATCATACTGCACACATGTCCTATTTAGGACATCTTCACCAAATTTTGTGGTACTATTTTTTTTTGCCGTATGTTTTCAATCAAGTTGTACTTTAGGTATGACTTTGCAGCTCATGGTATATACTACTGCCAGAAATCTAGTTAAATTAGAATTTTGTACAAATCCAAGGACACAAGTCTATTGTTCCTATAGCTTGATCGTTGTTTAGTCATGGCCAAAAGTTTTGAGAATGACATAAATATAAATTTTCACAAAGTCTGCTGCCTCAGTTTAGATGATGTAAATTTGCATTTTCTCCTGAATGTTATGAAGAGTGATCAAATGAATTGCAATCAATGGCAAAGTCTCTCTTTGCCATGAAAATGAACTTAATCCCAAAAAACATTTCCACTGCATTTCAGCCCTGCCCCAAAAGGACCTGCTGATATCATGTCAGTGATTCTCTTGTTAACACAGGTGAGAGTGTTGACGTGGACAAGGCTGGAAGATCACTCTGTTTTGCTGACTGAGTTGGAATAACAGACTGGAAGCTTTAAAAGGAGGGTGGTGCTTGAAATCATGGTTCTTCCTCTGTTAATCATGGTTACCTGCAAGGAAAGAGGTGCTTGTAAGATTGCACCTAAATCAACCATTTATCGGATCATCAAGAACTTCTAGAAGAGAGGTTCAATTGTTGTGAAGAATGCATCAAGGTGCCCAAGAAAGTCCAACAAGAGCTAGGAGCATCACCTAAAATTGATTCATCTGCTGGATCAGGGCATCACCAGTGCAGAGCTTGCTCAGGAATGATAGCAGGCATGTGTTAGTATAGCTGCATATACAGTGAGGCGAAGACTTTTGGAGGATGTCTGGTATCAAGAAGGACAGCAAAGAAGCCACTTCTTTCCAAAAAAAAACCATTAGGGGCAGGATGATATTCTGCAAAAGGTACAGGGACTGCTGAGGACTGGGGTAACGTCATTTTCTCTGATGAATTTTTCCGATTGTTTGGGGCATCCGGAAAAAAAGGACCATCAGTCCTGTGTCATACCAACAGTAAAGCATCCTGAGACCATTCATGTGTGGGGTTGCTTCTCAGCCAAGGGAATAAAGAATGGTTCCAACACACCCTTCAAGAGCAACTTCTCCCAACCATCCAAGAACAGTTTGGTGCTGAACATTGTCTGTTCCAGCATGATGGAGCACAAGGAACAAAACATCGATACTTTGGGTCCATGACTATGTAACTGACACTTATGCAATTCTTGTAATTATACTTTGATTGAAGCAGCAAACTTTATGAAGACCAATACTTGTCATTCTCAAAACTTTTGGCCATGACTGTACATATGAATGAGTGTATGCTCATTATAATTGGAGGTATATATAAAAAAGTCATTAAAAAAGGTATTCCTTTAGTTTATCCTTTAATTGTAGAGATAAAGCAAGGCAAAAACAACTTCAGTGAGGATAAATCTAGCTATAGAACATTAACTCCTTATGGACTAAGGCTATTTTACACTTAAGGACCGAAGGGGTTTTAGTACTTTTGCTACGTTGTATTCAAGCATAATTTTCTCCCTACTCATTTAGTTACAAGTTACATATAATTTTTTTCAGGACAAGTGGGCCTTTCCTTTTGAAAACAGAAATAAGTACGAACCCCTGAAAACGAAGCCAGACCCTTTACAAATGGGAGGACAATAAATCAAAAAGCTCAACATTTTCATCAAAAATTTGTGGGCCCACATTCATTCACACTCTCTCACAATCACACTCTCTCTTACACTCTGATTCACTCTTTCTTACACCCTCTAAATGTTTTCCTACCTTCTCTGCTGACTAATCAATTTTCTATCTTCATCCACATCTCCGCAGACATAACGTGGCAAAGTCTTCCACCAAAATGGCAGCGCTCAGGGTGACATTCTCTCCCTGATCCTCAAATAGGGGGAGAGAAGGTCACTTAAAGAGCTGTCATTTTGCCATATCATAAACTGAAGGCAATATGGTTGCGCATCTGATGATGTCCTCTCCCACATTTAAAGGATCAGGGAGAGGACGTCACCAGACGCCCAGCTAGTGATGACCTATCCCCCAAATGGAGGATCAGGGAGAGGATGTCACAGGAAGCAACGCCATTTTGGCGTAAAACTGTACATAGCAAATGCAAATGAAAAATCCAAAACATATTTGTCTTGATTTTGGAATCAAAACAAAAAAACTGCAAAAAACATTCTCCTACATCTATTTTGCCAATATGACTTTACTTTGCTTGTACAAGACTAGCAAACCTATCAAATTATCAGTAAATGTATCTGATATGATGGGGTTTAGTCTATGAGTATTGTTTGTTATACTGTATTGTAATGATTCCATCACAGTGTAGATACTGTCACAAAAAGCAGTCTGGGCTGCAGTATACTGTTTTCACATAGATTGAGAAGTAACATTTACCACTGATTATTTCATAAGCTGTCACCTCTGCGTATGCCTCTAACATAAGCAAACATTTGTTTTTTTTTATTTTGGGTGAAATGTGCAAATATCTAAACAGGATTTATTTTTACTTTTGAAAATAACATATTGCTACTGTGGAGATCTTCTTTTTCCTGATTGACAGGTTTAAAGATATCGAACATCATGAATTGTTTCCTATTGGTGCTCAAGAGACAGGCCTGGAAACAAGCCAGGAAATTAAAGGATACAACATGCTAAGCTGTCAATATCAAGTGAAAAAAAAATGTTACAAACAATGTAAAGTTCAAAATTGTCAATAAAGATCAAACAGCCATATGATTTATTCAAATACATTGCATATTTTTCTAATACAATCCCTCAAAGTATAATACAATGTCCTGTAACTGGATCTATAGAGCAACAGATAATCTTCTTTCATATTATGTTCCACATTGTCTTCTGTAGTGAAATAGCTTCTTAGCAGGATCAGCAGGATTTTAAAAGTGTTAGCAAATGTTATTTTAGTAAAAAAAAAAAAAAATAGATGGCAGTAGTTTACAGGTTTACTAAAAATGTTTTCTCTTATTCCATCTGGATAATTTCTCTGAGCTTGCTGTATGTGGTTGAGAAACAGAAATAATGATGGTGAAATCACAGAGAATCAAAGAAAAAAAGCTGTTGGTGTAAAATACAGTACAGTGTGTTGACAGCTATTACTGAATAGCTACAAATTCAGTGTGGAGAAATCATCAGTCCTACCCAATTCACATGCTTGCATTTACTGAGGAAACCGTGTCTTCCAAGTACAGAATCTTGCATTACTATGAAGCCAATTAAACAGAACAGCATGGGGTTGTCAATCAATCTAACAAACAACAATGCGCCCAATATCAAAGCAAATAAAAGAGAACCCCTTCTCTCTCAAGAAAGGAAAAATACTGTGAAAAAGTATCTTGTTGTAAAAGTCAACAAATTTCTACACACAATAGGGATGTTGTGCTCATGTTCCAGTGCAGTAGTTGTCCATAAGATGTGTCTCCTTAAAATGTTTATATATATATATATACATATATATCATATAACAAAAAACAATTATGGGCCGCAGTATTTCATGCAAATGAATAGAAAAGACCCAGGTTATCATTGCTTAAAGATTCAAGCACATGCTGCTGTTTACTGAAACATGATTGGCTGCTCCATAAATCACAGTGATAGAGATCAGTACCATGAAGAACAGATAAATCATTAGTCTGAGCCTTTGCAAAGTAATTCATTTTAGATAGTGATTATTGATGATTTCATTCTCCGGATACATGCACATGTCTACAACATGTTTTATTATAACATACTAAAACAGAGGCATGCACTGTACCTGCTAGAGAAGTTTTATCTAGAATATATTTTTCAACTATACATACTATGTTACTATTAGTAAAAAAACAAAAAACAAAACACTCATTTCTTTTACTTACGTATTTCAATTGCGGTTTTCTAAACAATATAAAATAAACAGTAAATAAATCCAAGTGTATGTATGTTCTATTATACAAAAGTAGAGAATCAAATAAGCATCCACACTGTATTACAGAAATTTGCTTTTCATTTTAATATTTGATCATGAAATTTACAATAGACAATTTAGTGTAAGTTAATGCATAATATAGATCCAAACTAAAAAAATAGAAAAAGTAAGAATATGTTATAGTTTTTGGACACGTCAATAAAAAGAACAGTTTTTTCAAGGGTTAGATAACAGTGGTAGTTACATATATGTCAGAAGTAATGGATAGCGCCATAGGTTTGTGTGCGCATACCTATCACAATAATCACTCCATGTTATGTTGAGCCACAATTGGATTTTCAGTTTCCACCCATGTACCATGGCACCCTGTTTGACTGTAACAGAGAGCTAGTAGTAGGATTCTACCGATAAAAACCCCCAGCATCCCATCAGCGCTGGTATAAGCCTTACTTGCTGAGAACCTAATAAAAAATGTAAAGTTGGATCTGCTTTAAAAATAATTTCAGCTTGTTGGACACTACCATTGAAAAAGACAACTTATACTGTATCTAAATATAAATTTAAGCGATACATGCAACAAATTTAGTTCCTGCTCTTTACGTTCAAATGAAATTAGAAAGGGCTTGTTCTCATTGTAAACAAAATGTGTTGTCACATACCCTCACGCTCTCTCACACTCTCTCATGCTCTCACTTATTCACCCTCACATTTACTCTCTATGACTCTCTCTAACACACTCATTTACTCACTGTAAGGGACCAGAAACCAGACAGACACAGAAAATTTTAAATATAAAGACTCCTTTATTAAGGCAAAAGCAAGGTAATAAAATCGTGATCCAAAAGACATAAACCAAAAAACAAGACAGAGTCAGTAACCAAAGCGGGTAATCAGACGAACCGGGGTCAGGAGTACGGAGATCAGTGAAGTCAGGGTATGGATGTCAGGTAACAGGAGCCATGAGGGGAGTCAAACGAATCCACGAAAGCAAGATACTCAGAACGTTCTTGGTAGCCGGAACAAAACATAAGGACAGGGAGCAAATGAGCCTTAACTGCTGAATAGCCTGAAATTGGCTGGCAAATAGTAGACAGGTGGGTAACCGTGGTAAAAGTGATGAAAAGGCCATTAATCAGCTGAGTAAGTCTGTTAAAGGAAAAAAAGCACCAACACCTGGTCTCCCATCCAAGTACAAACCCAGCCTAATGCTGCTTAACTTCCAAGATCAGGCATATTCAAGGTGGTTTGACAGTAGGCATCAGGTGAGTAAGCCTGACACTCTCTTTCAATGTCTCTCTACCTTCTCTGCCAAACTCTTCCGTTTCTTTTTTAGACAGCTCCCCTTAATCTCTTGCCTCTCCTTAGTCTTCTTCCCTCTTTTTTTGTCCACTTCCCTTTCGCAGTGAATCCGTCTGAAATATTCTGGCCTCTTCCCCGTTCCTCCAACTGCTCCTGATTGGCGAAGTGGTCCAGAATGTGTGGTTAATGGAGCTGACAAATACAAGAAGACAAGAGAAGAAGAGGAGCTACAGAAAAAGAGACAGGGAAACAGAAGTGGTTGAAGGAGACGGTAATAAGACATTAACAGAGAGCGTAAGAGAGTATGAGAGATTGTGAGAGAGTGTAAGAATGAGCAGGGCCGGCCCGACAATGGAGCCGAGTGGTGCAACCGCTCCAGGCGGCACTTTTGAAGGGGCGGCACTTTGCCGCCCCAAGCCCTTTTTTATTTATTTTTTTTAAAGCTAAAGAGAGAGAAAGCCCCTCTCTCTCTCCTCTGCAGCGAGTCTCCCTGTTCGGTCTCGGTGCCGGCTTGTAATGCTGAGTGCCGGAAGATTGCCGGCGCTCAGCATTACAAGCCGGCACCGAGACAGAAACAGGAAGACTCGCCGCAGGGCTGCTGAAAGGTAAGTACAAGGGGGGGGGGGGGCAGGGACGGAGGGAGAGGAAGGGTAGATAAGGGGGGGGGGCGGCTTTTTAGAATTCGCCCCAGGCGGCATTTTGCCTTGGGCCGGCCCTGAGAATGAGCAAAAAAATATATAAAATGCACAGGGTCAGAACAGTTTGAATTAAACTAATAAGAAAGAAAAAGTGCAGAGCAAGGATTTTATTCCTAGATGGATAATCTTTTGTATTACAATATTCATAATATGCAGGAACTTGATTCAATATAACTTGATCTGTTAATATCCATTAACATTCTGACTTGTTCTTGCCAACGTCTGCTGACATGTATGACTTTATGTGATGGTTTTTAAGATCCTGTGTTGGTAGCTGAAGTTGGCCTGATTCAGGTTTGTTAGGTCACTGTGTTGTTGACTAGTGATTTTGTTTATGTTTCTTTGCCCATGTTTTGTGCATTGGAAGAAAATAAGCACTGTTTGTCAAAGGGTGTCTGGGTTTAGGAATACTTTGTATTTGTCACTCATGGGTCTCATGGGTCATTTATTGCACTTCTGGGATTACAGGAATCTCGTGTGTCTGTATGTGTTACTGGTGTTCAAGTACACTTTTTTCTTTAATGGTTAATTTATAAATACGGTTGTCTGTATTTATATGATACCCTTGATAAAAGTCCTAGTTGTTGAATGTATATATATCCCATTTTTAAACAGTTGAAAGCTGTGTATATGATAGGTTTGTGTGTCCAAAGATAAAATACTTTTTACATTCAATAATTTCTGAGATAATTAAAAGTGTATATTTTTACATTACTGCAAATTGTAATGTTAGCTGATCATATGAAATGAGGCAGAAAAGTTGACTATAAATGATAAAATAATTATGAAATTGAATATAAGTATTTCCAAATAAGAAAATCAAAGTGACATTGGCCAAAATAAATAAGCACATATTTATATAATATAAACACACACTGCAATTAGGTAAATGTTTATAGGCTGTTGAGTTATGAAAAATAGTTATTTTATTCCATCTGCTTATTGGAAGAGAAAATATATTCTAAAAGTTTTGTTTAAAAACATTTCAAAATATAATACTGATGTTGCTGTAATTGGTCCCATAGCCATGTTCCCTGGCTTTGCCTGCATTTGCCTGCATTTACTGGGCTTCTGTAGATATGGTTTACACCACTGTATGGGGTCACTTTGAAACTTCTTTGGTTTTTAAAGAAAAGCGAATTATGTCCATTAAAATAGCATCAAATGATCAGAAATACAGTGTAGATGTTGATAATGTTAAAAATGCCATTTGTAGCTGGAAATGGCTGATTTTTAACAAAATATTTTCATAGGCGTACAGCGGCGCTTTATCAGCAACCATCACTCCAATGGCACGTTGGCAAGTTTAAAAGGGTAATTGATCATTAGGAAACCCTTTTACAATCATTTTAGCACAGCTAGAAATGTCCTTGTTTTCCATAAAAACAGCTAAGTGACCCCAAACATTTGAATGGTAACGTATTAATAGACCCCTGTATATATTATTTCCAATACATACAGGCTTTTTAATAAAAGAATAAAAGACCAAAAACAAATGTAGTTAGATTCATCCTTTTGAAGACAGGCATAATATTTTAGGGGCATCTTACAGTTATTTTGTTTTCTTAAAATGTATAAAATAATATAATTTATATTATATTTTATCCTTCTATTTCGGTATTGTATGTAAGTTTTGCTCTTTAATTGAAATGATGATTATTATTCCATCTGAGGAAGAGATGTTCCAAAAGGTTTCCTATGTTGGCCTAATTGTCTTCTACTAAAGATTCATAGTTTTTTTTTAGGTATAATAAGGCTTTATCCATTTTCCTTAATCTAGACTATACTCATTCTATACACATGGCTCTATGGCAGGGGTGTCCAAGTTTTTTCTGCAGTGGGCCACTTTGTCAGAATTGTATACGTGCGCGGGCCGCACTCATTTTTCACTGAGAGAAAATATGGCCTTTAATAAAATACGCAGATTAAAATAAAGTAAATGACACAAAACCTTTACTTTTCCTCTCACTGATTTCTTGGCCTAGAAAGTTTTGTGACTACAAATTCAGGATTCTGGATAAGTAAAAAAAAAAAAAAAAAATAGGGATGCACTAAAATGAAAATTCTGGACCAAACCCGAAAATTCAGGGTTCACAAAACACACTTTTTTGTGTCAATGTGTCAAATAATTCAAAGCAGTTTAAATTATATAAAGAATATATCTATCTCTATTTATTATTGCAATGTTTATAGTATTTTTTCTTCTGTATTCTCCTCTTCCACATACTCTGCTAAATTTAGCAGTTTAAAACAAAAGTCAATTTAAACCTGTCAAGAATAAATACTTAGAAAAGATTCCTTTCTTATTGAAAACTTTGGTTTCTATTTTGCTGAATGGGATACCAGTATATATATATATATATATGTATCCATCCCAAATGAATTAAGACTTTTTGATTGGGTAGTAGATCTGCTGTACCTATAAAACTGATGACCCAAAATGTATGCCTGCTGCTTAATTGTCCACATAGTATCTGACTTTTGTAAAAACAAAACCAAAAAAACTGTAGGCAAGTAAAAGAGAAAGTGAGGAGTCAGGAGAGGAATGGTAGATTAGCATATAATTGGCATAGAAATGGTACCAGGAAATTCAGTATACATACACAAGAGTAGGCAATCAAGAACTGAGCCTCAAGGCAAACCAATGGCGATCTGTGGAAAAGATGAACAAGTACCAAAGAAGGAGATGCTTAAGGTACTGTAGGTCAGATAGGTAGGTTTTGAGCTGGTAGAGAGCTATTCACACATACCCCACAAACAAGGTTTATAAGTGGCGGGTGGTCAACAGGGTAAGAGGCTGCAGAGACATCCAAGAGTATAAGTAAAGAGAAGTGATTTTTGTTGTACCACTGACTAGATCATTAGTAATTTTGGTGAGGACTGTCTCCTCACATTACATTTATTAATATTGTGCCAGCAGATTCCGTATAGCTGTTACAATCAATAAGAGTAATTTAAAATCACACACAATAACAAACAAAAGGAGAATAGGGACCTGCTATTGCAAGTTTACAATCTAGTTGGCTGAGGGGAAAGAGAAACAATAGGAGAGGATTGCTTGCATGGGGATGAGTTGATAGGGTCCTGCTGATCTGTTGAGGTTGTTAATCATTAACCGTAGATGGCTCATGATGGCTGAAAGGGTAAGGAGGAAAAATTGTACGCTTCTCCAAAAAGGTGGGTTTTCAGAGAGCAGACAGATGGAATTGTGGGGATGGGATGCCTTCACTTAAGAGTAGTTAGTGGTGGGGAGGGTATGAAGAAAGGAGAAAGTGGCATTTGAGCTAAAGAAGGGTGATGGCAGAAGGGAGAGAGAGATGTGGACCATGGATGGGTTGTCAATTGGAAAGGGAGACTAAATATGTTAAAGAAGTATGGGAAAAGAAAAGTAAAAACATTTAGCGGTTCATATTAAGGATTAGGGCGGTTGAGACAAGCGATTAGGGGAGGATGTTTCACACCTTGTCTTAACAATTTCAATAAAGCTAGAGCAGAGGGCAAAGTTAACCCTTTGAAACAGCAGGGTATAGAGACAGGGGGGATGGAGACGCATCAGGTGAAAACAAGGGGTTACAGCCAGTAGCGTACCTAGCGGGGGGCGGCGGTCCGCACCGGGTGCCCCTCATCAGGGGGGTGCCAATTTGCTGGCACCTGGCACCCCTCCAGAGACGGACAGTAATGTCCGCCGCTGGAGGAGCAGGCTCGCAAGGGAGCGGTATCGGAGGTCTTTAACAGACCTCCGGCTCCCTTGAGTGATCACTCAAGGGAGCCGGAGGTCTGTTAAAGACCTCTGATACCGCTCCCTTTCGATCCGCGCGGCAAGAGCTGTTGTGCGCCGGGGTTTGTTGTCAGATCTCGGCGCACAGCACTGAAGCCGCGCCCACCGCTGTCTGTGCCCTCTGACCCGGAAGAAGACAGAGAAGACAGAAGAACTGAAGAAGAGGAGCGAAGAAGAGGAAAACAAGCTGAAAGAAGAAAGGAAAGGTAGGAAAGCATTAAGTGAGAGTGGATTGGTATGTGTGTGTGGATTAGTATATATGTGTGGATTAGTATATATGTGTGGATTAGTATATATGTGTGGTTTGGTATATGTGTGGATTAGTATATATGTGTGGATTGGTATATGTGTGGATTGGTATGTGTGTGGATTGGTATATGTGGATTGGTATATATGTGTGGATTGGTGTATATGTGTGGATTGGTATATATTTGTGGATTGGTATATATGTGTGGATTGGTATATGTGTGGATTGGTATATATGTGTGGATTGGTATATGTGTGGATTGTTATATGTGTGGATTGGTGTATGTGTGGATTGGTATGTGTGTGGATTGGTATATGTGTGGATTGGTATATGTGTGGATTGGTATGTGTGTGGATTGGTATATGTGTGGATTGGTAAATGTGTGGATGGGTATGTGTGTGGATTGGTATATGTGTGGATGGGTATGTGTGTGGATTGGTATATGTGTGGATTGGTATGTCTGTGGATTGATATACGTGTGGATTGGTATACGTGTGGATTGGTATACGTGTGGATTGGTATGCCTGTGGATTGGTATGCGTGTGGATTGGTATGCGTGTGGATTGGTATACGTGTGGATTGGTATGCGTGTGGATTGGTATGCGTGTGGATTGGTGTATGTGTGGATTGATATACGTGTGGATTGGTGTGCGTGTGGATTGGTGTGCGTGTGGATTGGTGTGCGTGTGGATTGGTGTGCGTGTGGATTGGTGTACGTGTGGATTGGTATGTGTGTGGATTGGTATACGTGTGGATTGGTATTGGTATATGTGTGGTTTGGTAAGTGTGTGGATTGGTAAGTGTGTGAGAGTGATGGGTGTTATGCTGTACCATTTCCAATTAATTTTTCATTATATAATTATGCTCTAAAGTACATCATAACTCCCATCACTCTATACTGTTCCATACAGTGGCAGAGCTGGGAGACAGAGGCCTTGCACCCCCACTGCAGGACTCCTGAAAGGTAAGTGAACTTCAAAGAGGGAGAGGGTAGATAGTTAGGAGGGGGTAGATAGGGAGAATGGGTGAGATGGGGGATAGGGGGTAGATAGGGCAGAAGGGAGTGAGAAGGGGTAGATAGGGCAATCATACTCCTATCATGCCAAGTCTGCTAGTATATCCTGGAATCTGGGTATGCCTGGGCATGATAAGAATGTGATTGCTGTTAACAATATATATATATATACAAACCAAAGGGAGCGGCTGCACACTCAGAAATATTGTTAATATACACAGGCTTTTATTTGCCCGGGTGCTCCAAAAATAGCCAGATATATGTTACCAAAGAAAAAATGGGCACTCACGGGTCTTTGCCTTGAGAAAGGACCGGAGGTGGTCCGAAACATTGGCCGTGCTGATTGAAATAAACTACTGCAAAGACCCGTGAGTGCCCATTTTTTCTTTGGTTACATATATATATTTAATAGTTTTGTCCTATTTTGGTGTGTTACTTACTTTAAACAAAAGTGTTAGATTTTTTTTATGGTGTGGGTGGGTCATATTCGGTTTCGGCCAGGTAAATGCTGCATTTTCGGTTTCAGTCCAGAATTCGTTTCGGGGCATCCCTAAGCCAGACAATGAAGTGGTAGGCCTACACCACATCAATGTTTGGCTTAGTATATAGTGATAGGAGTTATGCTGCACTATTACCAATGTCTGGCTCAATGTATAGTGATAGGGATTACGCTGTACCACTGTCAATGTGTGCCTCAGTATATAGTGATAGGTGTTATGCTGTACCACCGTCAATGTCTGCCTCAGTATATAATAACAGTAATGCTGTACCACCTTCAGTGTCTGTGCCGCTATATAACGGTAGAAGCTATGCAGTTTTAAAGTGTATGTGGGGGGGGGCCACATACAGGATCCGCCCCAGGTGCCAAATACTCTAGGTACGCCCCTGGTTACAGCAGAAGGCTGGAATGAACACAGGTTGTAGGTGAATAGTTGGATGAAAGCATGAAGACCAGGGATGGATGTCTGAATATTCCACTGTAACTCTTATCTGTCCACTCATAAAGAGTCTACTTGGCATGAGGCCACTGCAGCTACATTTCCAAGCTCCCAGAAAGTCCAACTTGCAAATTCAGTAAAGCCTATTTTAATAAGAACTCGCAAAACATAACTCTCAACTTATACTATACTTATTTTCAGGAGAGACAAGTTAAAATGAGTTGAAAAAAACAGGCTACTTGTATATTCTTTAACACGGGAGTTGCCTGAGAGTCCAACTCACAAAATTAACTTTGCAACCTCACCTGCCACCAGGTTTTTCTTTTCCTTCTGCTCTAAAACTTGGCATATCTCTGTGTCCTATTCTTGCTAACCTTTTATCTATGTGTTGCTTTCTGTCTTGTAGATATTTTCTGACCTAGACTAACCTGATTTCTTTCTAATACAGTTATTGAATTTAAACATGCATGGGGTAGAGGTATGGCTATCCTTAAAAGGGACAACCATGGACCAAATAAGATTTGAGTTTTTTACAGCAGAAAAAAAAGAAACAATGAGACTAGAGTGTTTATTAGCCACTGTATCAAGTGTATTTCTGGATAATGTCTTATGTAGCCATGTTAGTAGTATAGATGTTATAAAATATGTTTGGTAATATAAAAGTATATTTATTTTTTGGGGCTTACAAAAAATGTTAGTCCAATAAAAAAAGGTATTATGTTGTGTATTATATTTTTTACATTGATAAACTCTTCAAAATGTATATATTTAAGTTGTCAAATTTTAAAAATAAATGAATAAATGCTTTATTTCATATTTTTAGCACTCTCTTAAGTTTTCATGAAAAAAACGAGTGACTTAAAACAAAAACAAACTATCCTCCCCTTAAAAAGCAAAAATAAATACTCTTCCAATTCTAGCTTGCAAAAATGCTTTCATGATCCACATAGGTCAGTTTACCAGTGCCCTCTTCTGCTCTACACAAATCCTAACTGCCCTTTTTTGAACTTCTGTACTTGATGTAGTCATTCCTGTGATTTATCTAACACATCCAGCTGGACCTGGCCCCCCTGCACTCCCTTATGTAAAAAAAAAAGGAATGTATCTCAGAAAGGATGCTGTTAGAAATACAGAGGGGGAGGGAAAAAAGAAAAAAAAAGAAAAAAGGGAAGGAGTGTGGGGGTTGTCAATGTGGTGGAGTTAAGAAAAGTAAAACTTGGAATTTTAAGGGTTGCTTATCTGAGCACAATCCATCAATCACAGTAGTCAAACTAGCTCAATTAGCCCTTGGTAAAGATTAGACCTCCTGGAGAAGCTGAGAAGAGATTTGAAAGAATAAGAATTGCTATCTGCCACAGAGATTACAACTGTATGTGTGGATCAAAGACAATTTTAGATTTTACCCTGGTGATTAGCTGTAATTAAATAAAATAAGTCTGTTTAAACTTCATTAACAGCAAGATGTTAGCTACAGTAGAATGGGCACCATTCATCCATTCTTAATGAAGTGATAATCCACTGGATGACCATAATCACGTATTTATTTATTTTACTTGCATGTTGTATATTTTTATTTGTTGTAACAATGAACAGAACACTGCCCTAATAGCTTTTGTAATCTGTGAAGCTGCCTGATAAAATCAGTTTGGCGTGCTATTATGTATATGCATACCTGTGAATACCCTGGGTTTTTGCCCAGAGGCTCTTGGAATCACAGCTGATGATTCACACATTATTAACAAGATCATAACTTTCCCGGGCATCATGTGGTTTGTGTAAAGGTTAACATCCCAAGTGTCTCTTTTAGGCCCAAATCCCTCTGTCTCTCTTTCCTCCTCTGATGTTCCTGGGTGCATACTGGTTACAATAAAGTGTATAGAAACAGCAGAAAATGTATCCATAAGTAAACTGTATCAATAAAACAGAAAGTGTTTTATTCAGCATAAAGTTCGAAGAGTCCCTTGAGCTTCAGATCAATTTCTTTAGTCTCTGTGCAGGGAATTGACATTTGATGACACCCAATCCCCATGCACATTCTCCCTACATCCTGTACCTGAGCCCCTGTGAGTGACTACCCCACTCAATGAACAAATCCTTAGAAGACAGGAAGCTTGGGTAGCCAACCCTTGGGAATTTGCAGGTATGCATATAGGTTACAAAGTCTCTTAAAATGTTTGGGTAAAGCCCACTACCCCTTTCCAGACAACATAAAATATGTGTCCCTCTTTGGATATTTGTAATGTTGGGAAGTATGATAGATCAGTCTTAAAAAGGGAGAGTGCTGTTTGGCTTCCCCTGCTACTAGCCCTATTTCAATGTATTGATTGCTCACCTGGCCCCTTCTGAGTTGTTTGCTCCTCCCTAATGCATGCATGGTTATTTATATATATATATATATATATATATATATATATATATATATATATATATATATATATATATATATAGTGACCAACTACATATTAATGTCTATGTATTTTGAATATTCATAGTAAATAGTCATAGTCATAAAAGTTGGTGTAACATCAAGTGTCCCAATACTTTTGTCCATATAATGTACTTGTGCTCCTAATCTATTTTCTTCAGAACCATAACATCCTTTTGGATTTCAGCATTTATTCTTTGGATTTACATTAACTAAGAATATGCAAAAAAATCCTTTTAGTGCTTCCATTCTGTATGTATCATAATTATTTTGTGAGTCTGAGAAACTGGAGCTACTGTTTTACTGTTTCTCAAAATTGTTTTCATTAGCCAATTAAAAGTAAATTCACCTCTCACAACAAATGTATGAACTTTCCATATTAAAATAGGTGAGGTCTCCTGAGCTTGGTTTTCTTGAATATAATTGTTTTATTATATGGAAGACTACCAGATGTTTTGAAGGCTCTCCTTTGATCTCTAGTACCAGGAGCATGTTCTATTTCATGGCCTAATTTATGACTAATTTAACTGGCGTATGATCAGAAAATGCATTTGTATGCCCTGTTGAGTAAGTATAAATTTTACTTTTTCTATGAAAAATGTCGAAGAACTCAAGAACACGGAAATATTCTACTGTTGGTGTACAGTCTACTAAAATGGTCATATGATGTATGCATGAGAAGAAGTTGAGCAAAGAGACATTCATGTCTGAATTGTGTGGAGCACCTCAAAAATGTCACAGTCAAGGGGAGTTGTGATGATGCAGGTGATACTTCCCCTGGTGTTGCCCAGGCCACGGCCAATAATTACCAGGAAAAAAATCATGTGGATTTGTGAGCTTGCAGACAATCTGTAATTTTGTTCATATGATGTTAACATCTGAGAAAAGCAGTGAGGGCATTGCACACAGAGTGCCAGGATAAAAAAAGGTGGGCAACAGCATGACAGAAGACGTAGACTCACCTTGTCAAAATCAAGGTTTTGGCAAACATTAGGGATAATGCATAATAGAGCTTTCTATGGGACTTTCTAATGGTAGTGAAGGCAGGTCCCATGTTGGTGGCCTTAGGAAAAAGATTAGACAGTGTATTGTGGGACTTCCCTGGTTTCTACTACATAATTCATTAAGAATTAGGTAGACAGAAATGAGAAAGCGTCGTGTTGCAATTTACATGATGTTCTGTTTTCACCAAGTGTGTTATTGTGCTAAGTGGTTAGAATGGATATATAACATATCTTTAATGCTTCCAGAGGTTTGAGATCCCCCCAATGAGTAGACATTTAATTTCAAAAACGTTGCTTTGGAAGAGTGGAAGCTCTACAGAGCGGGGTGTTAATAATGAGTGATGTGACTGTAACACACACTTGTACCATCTCAGAAACAGCCTGTAGTTGTATGATGGTGGGCTAATCAAACTTTTTTATGTTGGCCATTCAAATAAAAGCAATTTACAATCATGTTCAACATATATCTCCATTGAGGAAATTTATTTTTTATTAAAAACATAAGTTACTTTGGATGGAACCATATACAAGACAGAACAGGGACATACAAAAATGTTCTACATTTTTTTTCTATTTTTTAATCCATTTGTTATGACACCTTAATGTCAACCTGATGGTGAGCACCAGAAGATCCTGGCGCTGGCTCCTGATCTGAGAAAGGAAAGTACTTTGAATTTTGCAATCTTCAATGCTCAGATTGTACAAAGCTCTGAGGTCAACATCCAAAATATAAAAAATGTAAACATAAAAAAGAATTGCATTAATTGTAGTAGCGCTGTTTTTTGTGATGTCTGATTTTCAGTATCATTTTAATTCTAAACAACGATGATGGAAATGAGGGTTTAACTTGTTTTTTCTTCCTTGGATAGAGACAGGGCCAAATTTTGTTTTTTAACTTCACGTCCAATCTGGCCACTCAAACAGCCAAGAACGCAATCCGTTCAAGTATTCAGAAATCATCTGAATCTTTCAACTCATTCAACCAAGCTTGGTTCCTAAGAAGCGGAGTTCCTTCATTAATTTTTTGGAGTTGTTTACAGGGGTGCAGGGGAGGCCAATTGAAACCATTCCCTTTCTTTCACTTCAGAAACCCTGCCTACTATCCACAAAGATGGGTATGCATGTGTTCAAGGAGAAAATCGTTATGAGAAAGGCGAAACTGGCCATCTAGCAAATACCTGATGGCGGAGGGAGCATCTTACTTACCTTTACAGATCATGTCCTTCACTGTGTGGCTGCCAGCTGGATACACACAGTCACACAATGTAAAAATGTATTCAGTGTCAGGGCCGATTTTTATCACAGTCCGGCCCTGGTTGTGAGGAAACGTGGCATGACAAGATAATATAAGTACTATTATTGCCAACTAGCCTATAAATCACAAAAGTTCTGCCTTTGTATAGTAAGTATATGTTCTGGAAGAAAATGTGCTGAATTTTTGTGCAAAAAATTTGTGTTCCCTAACCACTTTGTAGAAAGTTGGTATAAATGTAATGCAAACGGGATTAAACTTTTTCTTTCTGTTTTTTTTTCATTCAAGATGAATTCTTTCGGTTTTGTCAAAAATATTCATCACAAATTACTGAAAATGTTCCAAATAATGTTACATAACCAATTCTCATATTACCAATTAAAAGGGAATACAAATCAAAGTTCAGTTGATCTATCTTTAAACCTTTTACAGAAGCTATAAAGTCATGTGCAACATATTCTGTTACACAAAAACCTTTCAGGATACTTAGAAGCTCATTTTCAAAACCTTTTGTCATTGTAACTCTGATTAAATTTACCAAGCACTATTAACAAACTAAAGGTTTAATATTTGTAATCCTATTATCTGATAATCCTATTAGTGCTACATTTGAATGATTTAAATATATTTTCACCTTAATCTTTGTTTGATCTTACATACTTCTCTTCATCATTGACATTTGGCTGACCCTCCAAATATTTTGTCCTTTATGCACTTATAACCAAAAGTAATTTCTGGTTTGGAAGCAGTTTTTATGTAACTCTGCCTCCTGTAATTATCAAATCTGACAGCCATATTGTGCTTAGGCAACAGATTTTGCCATCTCTTCATTATAGGTATTGTTAGCATATTTTAGGTAGCAAATTATAAAAATACTTTAATTGAAATGATTTTACATTATTAACAAGGCACCTGTGTGGTAACCTTTGTTTTATGTAAATGAAAGATAATAAAGCCCCCAATACTACGGATAAAGTGCCGTGTGTGCCCCATCCAGAGGGCTTCCTGCCGTGTGTGCCCCATCCAGAGGGCTTCCTGCCGTGTGTGCCCCATCCAGAGGGCTTCCTGCCGTGTGTGCCCCATCCAGAGGGCTTCCAGCCAAGAGACTTTCTATCATTATTTGTTGTTGTACCATGATCTGCAATACAACTCTTATCAGCATCTTCTGTCTGTAACAACCCCAAGCCATCATGCATCGTGGGGTACAGCCAGAGCCCCTCATATCCCCTGCGCCTGGGCTCCTATCAGACCTGTTCACCCGGTTCGTGACAGTGACTGTGTGTAATGTCTAATAATAGAGGGGTTAATTCTCTGAATCTACTCATGCCTTGTAATAGAGAGGTTCATTATGTGAAACTGCTCATGCCTGTGAGATATATATATATATATATATATATATATATATATATATATATATACACGCCTGTGTGTGTAATCTCATCCGCTTCATAGTGAGCCCCTGGATGGCAGAAATAAAATGTAGTCACTCTACATGGTATCCATGCTACTGTAAACAACTGTGTCATTGGCCACAGGTTCTGTATCATCTAGATTTACAACCAAACTTTTCTTAGCCTAACGAGCCAGTAAAGCTGTCTCAAGGATGTAAGGGCAAAATGCCCTTGGGGCTTGACATTTGTTGTCAATCAATGATATTCAACAGTGTATTTATTCTTTGAAGGCAAGTGCCATTTTGTCATTAGTTTAGCTTTAAAACCATTAAAGCTGATGTTTCAAAAAAAACAATGTGATAGCTTACTGAGTTACTCAGGAAGTTACCCAAGTCTATTTTATTATAGACATTGGTCATTTCAGCAGCACCCCAAAATTTGAATGTATATGCTTTTAGGGCGTGGTTCCCTTTTTGTATTTTTTGTGTATATCTGCAGGTTTTGAACAGATCTTAAGGTTAAGCACCTCAACTACCACACAGCTGCTTCATTAATGGTGTCCTGAGAGGGCTGTACATTGCAGGACAGTCTCAGTGAGTTAAAAGACAGCCCCACTGATCTAGCTCATCAACTGATCATAGTATAGCTATGTTGGGATCAGACAGGTCTTGCCAAAATTTGGGTACTTTGATGTTGTGGCAGGCTAATTGATATAAGGACATACGGTGTAATGGAATCCCAATATTAATGCCTCAGGTAGATGCTTTAAAATAGTATTTGCTGTGTGTGTGCTAATTCCTTGCTTTGTTGTGCATAAACATTGCTAATTTCAGCAATACACCACAATCTGAATTTAAAAGCTTTTCAGGATGATCTTCTATTTTTGTATTTTTATATATAAAAGTGAAAAGGTAAGCTAAGAACTAATGAAATTTAACGCCCACATACACATTATAACTGTATTTTTTATTTACACTTTCAGTGCTTCAGTGGAGATTGTTGTATTGCAAAACAAGTGTCATCATCCATAGCCCAGATATCAAGTTCTATTTCACAAACTAAAGGACCACAAACACACATCTCAAAACACTGTCTGAATCGTTCAGGTAGATAATCTACAAAACCAAACATTATCATTGACAAATATAGTAAAATGGCATATGTGTTTAACTTTCAAATGTACAAAGAAATAATGATGGGTTACTGGTTCCTGTTTTACAAGGAAAATGCTGATACTGTAGCTGAGCAACAATCTTACATGAATATATGAAGGTGCTAGGAGTCTGTACAATGGAAACCTCATGTAAAATTTTACAAAAGCACTAAAACATTAATATCTTTATAGCTATATATAATATATATTTATATATAGGGATTGAACTAGAAATCAGTACTAATG
This sequence comes from Spea bombifrons, assembly GCF_027358695.1. NCBI lineage: Eukaryota > Metazoa > Chordata > Amphibia > Anura > Pelobatidae > Spea > Spea bombifrons. The sequence continues at coordinate 139,203,728 of NC_071087.1, forward strand.
GGCAAACTTAGAATTTACCTGCTCTTGTGAGTTATTAATTCTGACATCAAAGTTATGTAAAAATTGAATTTTATAGAACAAAGAGTATATGGAAAAAACTTTTAATACCACATTATCTATATGTTTACTCTAAAAAGAGAGAGAAACATAGCTGGAAATTGTTATAATGCAGATGGAAATACTTTAATGTGGGTTATAAATTTATAATACATTAAGAATACATAATGAAAGCACATGGTATAAATTGTCATTTACTACTATTTTTTATAACTACTATTATGAAGTTATAAAAATCACAATCTGCAGTCACTTAATCATTTTTGTAGTATAATGAATGAGACTATTATTACTAGAACATAATGAATGGGACAACAGGATTAATGGGATTATTAACACACATGTATTGTACCAAAAGCGTTAATGGATGGTATTCTGATCTTTTGATATATGTTTACTGTACATCAGAGAATTTCTTGATGTATGTACAGAAAGTCCAAGAAAGAAGGAAATTTTTTTACCAAATCTTTGGGCTTTGCATTAAATTTTTTATTAAAAAAAAATGTACAAAATACAGAAAGTGTGGGAGAAAACAGTGGAATAAACACTAAATAATAATAATAAATAAATAATCTCTAATTTCACATATATAAAAATTAAATTAAATTTTGTATTCAACTATGCTGTTAAATGCATTACACTTTAATCTGAGCAAAGAGATACAACAATGAGATTATATGTCGTTTGTGGTAAAACTGTTTATATAATAAAGCTACCTGTAAATATTATTATTATTATTATTATTATTATTATCCAGGAAGCAAAAATAAGGTTGTTGAGAAAAGTAACGTGAAATCACATAATTAATCAAGGCTATAACTTAATTAAAGAGAAGGTTGCTTAAAATAGCTCCATGTCTAATGAGGCTTATTGTTCAGTAAATGATACTTTGTAGCAAGCCCATTTTTCAGTACTTAGAAGGGATGTATCCCCCACCAAATAAAATTTATATATAGTGCAGCTCCCCCAGCTGAGTAAAATGAGAGATTTCACAGCATGTAATCTAGGTTTACTAGGTGTCCCACTGGCTCTCATGTTGTTTTCCAATAACAGTCAAATTTCTTAAAATTTGGTAAAAAGCATTTATTTTTTCACTCTGAAATAAAATATTTCCTACTTTATTCCTTTTCATTTTGCCGTGCCCCAGGTTATGGCTCTAATGCAAATGGAACTTTGCAATTCCCATTTCCCCTTTAAAAAGAGAAGTTTCTGATGGATTGTCCATTGGGCTATAGGTACTTGATTATCCCCCTCTTTGGTAACACCCTTTTAAACCTGCAAAGGAATAAAGATGCAGAAAATTATTGTTCAATCAGCTTCATTCTCTTTGAAACAGTTTCTCATGCATTAAAAATCAGCCTGGGTATCTGTCTATCTATTCATTGTAAATTACTGAGGCTTCTTAGAAATTGTAGGGGAATACAGTGGCATTTTTTACTTTGTGGGTTGTCAAAGACCTGGCACAGGGTAGCACCATTGTCCTCTCTACAGAGAGTAGGATTATGATGTCATATGGCAATCCAATTTTTAAGGATGTACAGCGGAGAGACAGTATGCTATGGAGTCTGTGCTGGTTAGGCCCTGAGTGAGCTGATTATAAGGAAGATCTCTAATCTCCCCAACCAGACATTGAGTAATCAGTGCACCAGGGAGTCTGATCACCTAAAAAGAGCAATCTGTACCCAGTTATGCGACAGAGGGGTTGCTGCTGCCGTAGGCATAGGCCAGAAAACACAAATGGCATATTCTCAAGATGATACAAAATGCATGAAAAAGGTGTGTGTGTGTTGACAAATGTGCATGTCCAGAGAAGAGAGTACGGGAAAGAAGGGGCACTCTCTGCTGACTCTTTCACCATCATCCATGTCCGTGTTTTGCTTTACCAGTCTGTTTGGTATAGTTTCATGGAATTAAGTTGCCCTGTATTAGTCTAGGGAAATAGTTAACTATATATATATATATATATATATATATATATATATATATATATATATATATATATATATATATAAAATGAGAGAGAGCGAATGAAAACATTACCTCGTCAACTTAATATAAATTCTACAGTACAAACAGTACAGCAATTGAGCAGGAGATTGCAATAATTTTAGCTATTGACAATTACCAGTAAAAGCTGTGATATTAGAACTTTGAAGTATGATGCAATCAGTACGATCAGGGCCGGCCCTACCATGGAGCAGACTGGGGCAATTGCCCCAGGCGGCACTTTTGAAGAGGCGGCACTTTGCCGCCCCAAGCGCCGTTTTTTTTCGCATCCGATGCGGCTATCGGTTTTAAAACAGCTGTAAAACCGCCTCCGTTTAATTATTTGAAAGTGGTCGGCTTGCCTGCATGCCGATCAGTTTGGCTCTTCGTCCCGCCCCCTTGAAGATGCTCAAGGGGGCGGGCTCACGCAGAACAGTTGCTTTTCACCGCGTGACAAGGAGAAGATCTCGAGGGAGAAGAGCACGTCAGTGGAAGAAAGCCAGCAGAAAAAGTAAGTATTTTTTTACAAATAAATAATTGAGGTGATAGACGGAGGGATGGAGTCATGGAGAGACATATTCATGCCCCTAGAGCAGGGGCGTCCAACATGCGGCCTGCGGGCCAAATGCGGCCCACAAGACCTGGAGGTGCGGCCCGCAAAAGATCGGCAGCCAGGGCAACCGATCTTACGCGGGCCGTACCTCGAGTGCAGGTAAGGGGGTGGGGAGGGTGTTTGAATGAGTATGCGTGATTGAGGGAATTAATCTGTGAATGAATGAGTATATGAATGAATGAGTGTGCGTGTGTGTGATAGCATGGATGTGTAAGTGCTGGAACCTAGGCATGATGGGACTGTGATTGCTGTTAGCAATCACACTCATATCATGCCAAGTCAGCCAGTACATGCTGAAACCTAGCTAGCTGCCCCCCTTGTGTATTGATGCTGCCAGCAGTATGGGGTCTGCACATCACTTACAGCCACCCTGTACCAGCATGTACTGGCTGACTTGGCATGATAGGAGTGTGATTTTTAACAGCAAGCACAGTCCTATCATGCCAAGTCATATTGCTAAAGTTTTTATTATTATTTTATTGTTATTTTTAAAGGTGGGGGGTCATTTTCGGTTTTGGCTAATCGAACCGTGAATGTTTTGATCCAGAATTTTCATTTTGGTGGATCCCTAGAATAAATAGAACTATTTCATTTTTAATTATCCTGAATCCTGAATTTGTAGTCACAAAACTTTCTAGGCCTAGAAATCAGTGAGAGGAAAAGTAAAGGTTTTGTGTTATTTACTTTATTTTAATCTGCATATTTTATTAAAGGCCATATTTTCTCACAGTGAAAAATGAGCGCGGCCCTCGCATGTATACAATTCTGATGAAGTGGCCCACTGCAGAAAAAACTTGGACGCCCCTGCCCTAGAGGGTGGCTGGGGACATAAGTACACAACAGGGTGATTAGGACAATCTATACACAAAAGGGAAGGGGGGGTAATACACATGGGTATGGGGGGCATTACAATTAACCAGTACAAAAGGGGGGGTCAAAACACAAGGGTGGGGGGCTGACTGGGGGCATCAAATAAATCAATAGCCAGGGGTGTGTTGGGGCAAAATGCACAAAGGGGCCTGGCTGGGGGCACAGATACACAAACGTGGCAAACACACAACAAGCAGCAATGTGGAAAGCCCTTTTTATGCTCTTAGTAGCTTATCCCATCCTGATGTGGCTGAGCCTGTCCTGGTGTGTGTGTTTGGGGGTCGGTGTGGCACAGCCTGTCCTGGTGTGTGTGTGTGTGTGTGTGTGGGTGTCAGTATGGCAGAGTCTGTCCTGGTGTGTTTGTCTGGGTGTCAGTGTGGCAGAGCCTGTCCTAGTGTGTGTGTTTGGGTGTCAGTGTGGCAGAGCCTGTCCTGGTGTGTTTGTCTGGGTGTCAGTGTGGCAGAGCCTGTCCTGGTGTGTGTTTGGCTGTCGGTGAGGCAGAGCCTGTCCTGGCGTGTGTGTTTGGGTGTCGGTGACATAGCCTGTCCTGGTGTGTGTTTGGGTGTCAGTGTGGCAGAGCATGTCCTGGTTTGTGTGTTTGGGTGTCGGTGTGGCAGAGCCTGTCCTGGTGTGTGTTTGGTTATCTGTTTCCTGGCACTTTACTTACTATAGGGATAAATAGAACTTTGTAATTTTTATTTATCCAGAGATAAAAAGCCTTCCTGAACTTCTAGTCACTTCAAAGAATAAAACTCCAGAAATCAGTGTGAGGAAAAGTGAAGGTATCGTGTTATTTACTCTATTTCAATCTGAATATATTATGAAAAAGGAAACTTAAATTGGTTCTTCGGAGTTTGTGAAACACAATTGCTGATTTCATTATAGAAGGGGCTGTACACCACACATACAGGGGGGGGGGACTTTAAAGGGGACTATACACCACACATACGGGGGGGGCAGCACTTCACACTTCGCCCCAGGCAGCACAATGTCTTGGGCCGGCCCTGAGTAAGATCTACAAAATCTTAAAATATCTATAAGTCAATCATATGGACACATATGTACAAAACAACATGACATGCACTTCCACTTTTTAAATGTCTTTGAACTAAATTATGTGTACATACTATGTAGTTTTCAGTATGTGTAGTCACAAACATGAGAGGAAATGCAGACAGCCACATGATGTATACGTTTGTATAAGTATACGTTTGTGATAAATGCTGAAACGCCAAGTACTGCACAGTCAATGTGTTACTGAAAACAATTAATGGGAAGAAAGTTATGGAAACATTTCTCAAGCAAGGACGGTGTACCAGATGTGCTAAGACTTATTGTAGCAATCATAAGTGACCAATACTCTGCTCAGGGCCTTATTAAGTTACACTCCAATCCAGCACCTTCAACTTATTAAGCTGTCAAGAGTTTCAATGATTAAAACCAAAGAAAGGTCAGCTCCAGACCTTCAGAATTTCCTTGGACGAACATTTTCTTTTTTTTTAGGCCTTATACCCAAATGAAGGCACATCGCTAGATATGTGGATTTTTTAAATTAGTATTTTGAGCTGGATTTGTTCATAGCTTGAGAAAATCTTCAATAGGTTTTGCTCCCTCAGAACTCTGCATATAGTTATCAAAAATCCTAACCAATAGCAATAGATGATGGCTTTGCATATCATCAGGAAGCAGAGATCAAAGGAACAGGTTAATGGGGATCTGAAGAACTATAATTATGTCCAAGGTAAGTAATCAGGGATAGTGGCTATAGGTGGGGCTATTCATATGAGCTTTCAGAGTTCTAATAGCTGTACATATAATACTTGTGTAAAATATTTCCTCATTTAAATGTTAAAGTTTGAGATATCATAGACACATAAGTTCCAATTCTACATTTTCATAGAAAATCACATTCTGTTTGCATAACGTTCTCTTGTGGCATTGATAGATAGATAAATAGAAATATGTATATATTAGTTAAATATTTCTATGTCTCTATACATGAATAATTATATCTTTATACCATTTAAGATATATAATATAGAACATCTATTTTCTATGCCTATACCGGCATATAGATAGGAATAGGACCCTGACACACAGACCAGATAGTTTTTAATTATGTTCTAGCATATTCGTTTGTGAGACTTGTTGACGTAATTTTGGATATTTGTCAGAAAAGATTTATTTGAATACATACTTTAAAAAACAAAAATTAACAAAAAAACGTACATAAAAGTAAAGTATATCAGTAGAGATGGCGTACGTTTCTGTTGGAGATATTTTGTTTAAGGATATTTACATATCCAGAGTGTGCTTGTGTGGCATCAATGGTTCTAATTAGAATCAGGAAAATAATGCTATTTCTTTATACAATATGACACTCTTGCTGTAATCAGGCAGCTTTCTATGTAAAAGGCTCAAGGATATGCTCAGTATCATGTGTTACAATGGAGATACATCAGCTGTTGGAGGACCAGTGCAGTGGGCATCTAGGTTATTTATTAATACCAAATGTTTTTACTTCATAATATTTCTGAATTAATTAAAAGTGTATCACGCTGAAACAAGATGCAGAGCAAAATATCCTCCCCGCTTTTCCGCTCTCCTACCCCAATACATCCTTACCTCCTTCCTATTGACTACTTTTGTTCTCTCAGGAGAGAGCTTTCACGTAGTTACTAGACTTGGGCACCAGGGGGCTCTTCGCCTTCGTGCTCGGCAAAAAAAAAATCTTCGTATTCCGCGGATATTCGCCCGTTCCTGTCTTCTCTTCGGGCGAATATTTGTGGACATTCTTCGTGTTCGTTTTTTCTTCGTTTTTCCCGGTTATGGGGTTAATACGGGGTTAACGCGTACCGCAGCAGCTCTGGTGCCAGGAGTTTAAATGTCCGTATGAGCAACTCTATTGGTCGCCAGCAGGGGGCCTCCTGCTGGCGACCAATGAGCACACTACCATATATGGCTAATATATTCTCGGGCAGAATATTATGCTACTCAATGTATCTAACCAACAGAGGGCAGCATTCTGTCCGAAGATATATTAGCCATATGTGGTAGTGTGTTAATTTTCATTTATTAATTATTTAAATAAAATATATTCCCATGATCCGCTGGTCTCCCCGCTGCAACAGTTAAATGTCCACACTCACGGACATTAATTCTGTCGAACTTGCAAACTCTTTTTTTCTATTTATTTTGGGTTTTTTTTGTATTAAACTGTTAGACGAAAGGATCATGGGAATATATTTTATTTGAATAAATGCGATTCCCCTGCGATGCTGCGTTGGATAATGGGAGCAGAAATCCGTAGGTTAAAGGGCCGTGCAAGCGACCAATAGGCTCACTCGTAGGGCCCCTTACCACTAGTTGCTATGCAGAAGAGAAAAAAAAAAACCTGGGACCCTGCTGCAACAGTTAAAAGTCCGTGCAACAGTTAAAAGTTGGTTGCGGAAATCAGGAGTTAAAAAGGCTGTGCGAGTGAGCCTATTGGTCACCAATAGGCTCACTCGCACTGCCGTGTAACCCCTGATGGCGAACCTGCGGATTTCCTCTTCAGTCAACTCCTGCGATGCCGTGAAGATAAGGTAGGCTAGATGGGGAAGGGACCAGGGAGATTAGTAGACGAAGACGAAGACGATCACGAAGATTCTTCGTGTGTGTGTCTTCGTCTTCGCCTACGTTTTACCGGCACTGTATTCTCTTCTACGTTTCTTCGGAACGCCCGAGTCTAGTAGTTACCCATGAATAGGAAAACTTATATGACCATGGTAGTAGACCCTGTGCTTGTGTATGGGCAGCTGCCAGAGCGAAGGGGAGGAGACCAGCTAGAGAGCAGACCAAATCACTCTGACAGCAGCGGGTGTATAGAATTAAATAAAATCTTTTTTTCTCCACTCCTCTGACTGCCAGGCATTTTTCTGTCCTTTATGTCTAGTTAACCTATTCTAAACTGCCTACTGTTTCTCCTTCCCCTGATGCTGCTCTAGTGGGCCTCTTTGAATTTCCAAGGGGAGACAAAGTGCCCCCACATCCAGACACCCATGGCTATTACTTTTTTATAACTGTTTACTGTTGGCAAAGATTGGTGTTAAAATGGCTGAATAAAAAGTGTCAAAATAGCCCAAGTTATTCAACCCTAGGATCTCTTCTTTTGAAAAATACCGTATTTTGCTCAATTATTAGATGATTATAAGACAACCCCTCAAAATTTGAATATTAATTTAGGAAAAAAAGAAAAAGCCTGAATATAAGACAACCCTATAGGAAAAAGTTTTACTAGTAAATATTAATTCACATGTAAACTATTTCATATTTAATAAAAACTATTATTGAAATGTTTTTCTATGTATTTCCTTTTATTTGCCAACCTGCCCCCAGTTATGCACATCTGCCCCCCAGATATGCCTTATACCTCCTATATGCCACTCTGCCTCCCGGATATATAAAAACGAAAAATAAAATACATTAAAACAAATACAGTGATGTCATTATGACATCACTGGCATACAAAAGATGCACGTGAGATTCCTAAAGGGTTCTCTATCCATATAGCACAACAACTGATAACAAATTATAACAATAAAAACTATCTAAATATAAGAAAATGTTAAAAAGCCCTAGCAATAGGCACAGACACAATAGCCACAGACACATTCTAAATCTTGTGAAAAGCCTTCTCAGAAGTGTGGAGGTTGTTATAGCGGCAAAAGAAAGGCCATCTCCATATTAATAGGATGTCCAACAAGCTCATACAGATGTGATGGTCAGGTGTCCACATACTTTTGCTCATACAGTGTAGACCAGGTTAGGCTTTTTTGTTAAAAAACAATGATGCAAACAAATTGAAGCCAAGGGTCATTAACAAGCTAACGGTACAAGTCAGAACCACAGTACTCATAGCTCAATAACATTACACCACATTATTGCAAACTTTGATCCTCTGGTTTTGGCTCCTAGCTCCACTCCACTCAATTCATCACTGAGTGGCTGCAGGTTCAAGACCCAGATTTGGCTTGACGGTGATGGTCATTCTACAGACCACATGCTAGATATAATCCGGAAGTAAACATTTGCAAGGTATTAATCCCCAGCTGTAGATCAATGCCAGGGTGAGAATTCAGTTAAAATGCTCAGAATTTACATCTGAATTCAAAGAGAGGGAAGTCAGCTTGGATATAAAGATATGAGCCACAAGTAATTTGTTTATCTATAATTTTACTGTTATGTATACTCTTATTTATTATAAACCCCATTATATATGCCAAACACATGTAATTAGTCACACTTACTGTTTTACTGTATTGGTAATACAATTTACTAAGAAAAGTACTCTACATTTAATTTATTAGAATCCAAATAATTTTTATAGTTTTCTGTGACATGTTGAAAAAAAATCAGATAAATCTGCAACTTTTTTTTGTTCTTATACACCCAGGAGGTATATTAGTATCAATTGGCAGCGGTTAGCTTTCAGCAGCTGGGAGCTGCCAATCTGCTAAGTTAAATTATTTCTCTTGCAACCTCACACATTTTAATTATTTTTTTTTTTCCATTTAATTACAGCAATACTATTTAAATTAGTGACAAATTGTTTCTGTTGTTGTAATCAAAGAAATAACTACACATCAGGATCAAGAAAAAGTGTAGCTATTTTTTTTTTACTTTATGTAGAAAACAGACACATTGACTGCAGGTCTCTGGGGGAAATGCACTTTAATGGCAATTTCAATGTAAGATCTAGTCTGAGGAATAAAGGTCACCGTATCTGCATACCGATTCCCCCCAGAGCCTGGAAGAAAACCCTGTTTGCCTTTAACAAAAAAGGGCCCTTTTGTTAAACGTGTAGACTACTTCACAGGGATGTACAAGAAACAAATGACAGAACCAGGGGGACTGATGTCTGTGCATGTTTTACTGCACTCTGCATCCTAAAAACAGGCTTCTGAGAAACCAAATCAATACTACATGTGTGTCTTATACAATGGGTTTTTTTTTCTTCCTGCTACAATAATGATTCACGCTCAGACATAAGCACTTCTCAAGCCTGGATATCGACACCTCTAACTGGCTTTATATATCTAAAATCATATCATTAACAATCAGGAGAAAACGGGCACCTTTTGACCCAGGGGACAAGTAAAGCCAAGTGGCCTTCTGCCCCCCCATCCATTGTATATGTACCTATACATGTACACACATTTTCTGTCATGTGGAGCCTGGCTTGTGCACTGCCTCTGTTTGAAGAATTAGTTTGATTGTTAAATATAGAGTATCAACCTATTCCAGATTTTTTTTAAAATAAGTTCAACCCTACAAGAGCTTTGTATATAACTACAGGACCTTTTCACATATTTCTTTAAAATGATTTCAGTGCGACAAGTTCAACCCCTGTAGCACGAGGGCCATAAACGTCACAGTTAGGGGTCCTAAGCAAAGTCCTCTGGGCAATCAGAGTCAGGAACACCAGTTTGTAGCAAAACAGTGCTTTATTTTTAATCGCTCAAACCCCAAAACCAAATCATAAAAAGAAAACCTAGCTCCCAATTGGAGCCCTCTCTAACTAAACTATACTGGTCCAGACTGACCAACCTAATCACCCACTAACTTGACCTCCCCCCCAGACCCAGCTACACCAGGCTCTGGAAATCCTCCCCCAGGCAGCACACACATGTCCAGGCAGGTATTGCAGACTTCTAACCTCCTGGAAAAGTCGGCATGGATTTTCCAAAGAATGGGGGAACGTTGCATGGCCCACCCTGCTCTCCAATTGCTCCACCCCAGGGACCCATATTTACGATCTGGATAGCACCTGTACCCAAATGCCACACTAAGCATCTCCCTGTGGTTTACACTGTCACAGAAGAAAGAAGAATACTAGTTCTACCTCTCGTCTTAAAAGACTTTTACAAATGCTTTTTAATTTTGTACTGCTCTCTTCACTAAACTAAAATGAACTAAAAGTTCATTTGACTCATCAGACTTGACTACATGCCCTCAGGCCCTCAAATGCTAAGGATTGGAAAACAACGCGCAGATTCACTAATCTGGTACCATCCTTGGTTAATAGAAGGGTACCAGATTAATCCTCTATTTTTTTAATTTACTGTTTTACATTTTTAGCTATATCTAATGGGGGTGTTGAAGTCACCTCTGAAACTCTACGGGCGTCATAGGCAACTCATAAATTAGTTATTTTTTTCAAGTTGACCATACTCACATACACTCACATCTCGTACATGCAAGGGTTTTTGATGTTTTTATATAAATTGGCATAAGTGATTTTGCAAGCTGCTGCAAACTCACAAGTAATGCCCCTCAATCTCAAGTTTTGTTAGGTTGATCCTATAGAGAACTGGAGCGTGTGACTCTTGAAAAAAAATCAGGGTTCTTAATGTCATTGCCATTCCTATCAGAACTGCTTTTGCTTTTGGTAGTAGGACAGATGCAAGAGTACCCGTAAGATCCAAACCATGCAACCAAGCTGGGTCAAAATGGGTAGCAGAAAATCCAAACAAAGCTACCAACATAGCAAAACAGGAAAAAAATCAGTCTAAGGCTAGGCCAAAACAAGAGGATCAAAAATGAACAGGAAAAAACACAAATCCAGCCCAAGATAAAATGCTTCAGTACTGGAGGTTTGGATCAGGTATTTTAAGGCCACAAATTACATTATTGGCCACAGGTGAGAGGGAAGAAGTTTAGAATTACTGGGAGTATTGGGAGAGAGGGATCCACAGGACCACAGAGCCTCCTGCTGGTAATGGGGGCAGATACACAATCTTCCATGCTGGTTTAATATGTTTATTGTATTTTGCAGAAAAATAAAATCGCTTAAAATTCTATTTTTAACAGTAAGGTGCTATGTTACATTACTTAATTAGAACTTGCCATAGTTTATGAAACAGAAGAGATGACTGAGAATTGGATACATTAAAAGGGTCCAGTCATGAGTCTAATTTTGAATTACTTTTCCAATGCTTTTCAAAGTTTCATCCTTCTCCTCTCTTATCCTTCAAGATATATTTTGATTATATGTGTAAATACTGTATGAGTGTCTTAGTTGAAATTGTGCAAAAGCAAGTAGATTCAATGAAATAAAGATTTTAGAATATTCCAAGACATTAGCTATAGATAGATAGCTATATAGTGAATATAGTGTTCTTCTGGCTTCCGCCAAACCCAGACTCATCAGAATGCCAAAAAGAGAAGTGTGATTTGTCTCTCTACAGAACACATTTCCACAGCTCCAGAGTCCAGTGGTGAAGTGCTTTATTCTACTCGATCCGACGCTTGGCATTGTACTTGGCCATGTGAGGCTTACATGCAGCTGCTCGGCCATGGAAACCCATTCCATGAAGCTCCCACCGCACAGTTTTGTGCTGATATTAATGCCATTGGAAGTTTGGAACTCTTCAGCTATGGAATTTGCGCTCATGATCAATGTTCCATCTAATGTTTCTTAGTTGGCGTGCGCAGAAAATTTCTCTTGTGCAAAAATTTTCACGGAGCAAAAATTTTGTGCGCACAATATCCGTGCTGCATAAAGTTTCAAAAAAATTAATTTTTTTTTCTTTTTTTGGGAAAATCTGTTGTGCGCACAATTTTTGGACATGTGTGCTCTCTAAAAAAGCTATGTGCGCGCGCACAAGCGCACAGCTTAGAGGGAACACTGCTCATGATTGCATCATACAGTTGCTGCAGATTTGTCGGCTGAACATCCATGATGCAAATCTCCCGTTCCAACACATAACAAAGGTGCTCTGTTGGATTGAGATCTGGTGACTGTGGAGGTCATTAGAGTACAGTGAACTCATTGTTATGTTCAAGAAACCAGATTGAGATAATGTGAGCTTTGTCACATGGTGCATTCTCCTGCTGTTAGTAGCCATCAGAAGATGGGTACACTGGTTATAAAGGGATGAACATGGTCAGCAACAATACTCAGGTAGGCTGTCGCGTGTAAATGATGATCAATTGGTAGTAAGGGGCCCAAAGTGTGCCAAGAAAATGTTCCTCACACCATTACACCACCATCACCAGCCTGGACCGTTAATACGAGGCAGTATGGATCCATACGCCAAAGTCTGACCCTGCTATCTGAATGTCGTAGTTGGAATCGAGACTCATCAGACCGGGCAACGTTCTTCCGGTCTTCCATTGTCCAAATTTGGTGAGCCTGTGCGTATTGTAGCCTCAGTTTCCTGTTCTTAGTTGACAGGAGTGGCACCCGGCGTGGTCTTTTGTTGCTGCAGCCCATCTTCTTCAAGGTTCCACGTTTTGTGCATTCAGAGATGGTATTCTGCATCCCTTGGTTGTCATGAGTGGTTATTTGATTTACTGTTGCCTTTCTGTCATCTCGAACTGGTCTGCCCATTTTTCTCTAAACTTGTCTGCCCATTTTTCATCCACACAACTGCCGCTCACTGGATAGTTTCTCTTTGTTGGACCATTCTCTGTAAACTCTAGAGATGATTGTGTGTGAAAATCCCAGTAGATCAGCAGTTTCTGAAATACTCAGCTTGTCTGGCACCAACTATCATGCCACAGTCAAAGTCACTTAAATCCCCTTCTCCATTCTGATGCTCGGTTTGAACTTCAGCAAGATGTCTTGACTACATCTACATGTCTAAATGCATTGAGTTGCTGCCATGTGATTAGCTATTGTTGTTAACAAGCAATTGAACAGGTGTACCTAATAAAGTGGCCAGTGAGTGTATATGTATATATATTAGTTGCTTTAAAGTGGATTTAGGATGGCGGCATAAATTAGGTGAGTATTTATGTTTTGCTTTTTTTACAAAACAATATTAATTTGAAGTGAACAATAAATGAAAGTATGTGAATTTCATTTGTGTACTTTGAAGGAAAATCCCTCCAGCTTCTCTTGGTGTTGAATATAAAATAGTGTATTAAAGTTAAGCATTTGTAGAATATGTTCAGTTTCTAGAACACAGAAATGATTTAATAAGTTCTATGGAAAGTCAATTTGCATGATATCAGCACAGAGCCTATAACTGGTGGTAATGGATTGTGGGGTTGATTTCATAGCACTTGACATTACATTACAATGCACTGAATAAATGTTAACCTATAATCCCCTTAGTAAAAGCTAGCATTGTTTGTTTTCTCTTGTAGAGACCACATTGATTTTCTTTTATTGGATGTTCAGCCACAGCAACTTAGATTGATTACTGTGAATTAAATACACCAGGAACATTTGTATTATACTAAGAGAGAAAGGCTAACATTGAAGAGATTGAAGCATTTTTGCTCAATACCACATGTGTGTTGTGCAATTTCATTTGATTGTTTTTACCATTTTAGATTCAAAAAGCTACAATGCTGACCTACACTATAGCCCTATGACCCTTGACCCTGACACATATGACCAGTCAAGACTCTAGGGGTGTCAAATTAATAGAAGTCTTGCTCATTAATTGCATAAGAAAAAAGGCAAAGAATTCATCACCTCAGTCATGGCCATTGTTTCCTTTTGACCTCTTCTCCCAGAAGGCTTTCTGCTGTTGGTCACAGCTGTGGGTTTTCCTATACCGTACATACTTGCCATATAATTATTCTGAATCAAACCCTATTAATCAAATCGATGTTGTGTTTTAAATGGAAATCGCAGGATTAATATAAGCATTCATTTCATCCTGAAAATCGTGAAGGCTTTAGCACATGCAATCCAATTGGAATATAAAAGAAGGGATGTAGCAACATGATTAAATTAAGAGAGACCGGGTGCACATTAAATTACATATGCCAGCGGGGTCTCTTGCTTTTATGAAAAATACTATGGTAAGGAACACATACCACTCTTTGGAAATTATTTTATTTTTGCTTAAATATTATAAATAGTTATATAAAAATAATGATACTATCTTTTTTCTATACTATGCATCAGATTTTCTCCAAAAGGGTATGCTAAATTATATATTTTGATATAAGGTTTTCAGAATTTTGCATTCTGCAATTCTTATAACGTGCAGGAATACAACTCAACACTAAATATACTGTCTGCTCTTCATATATAGGGTTAATCCACTATTAATTTTTTAATGAGTAGAGGGTACATCTGTCCAGTGTATTATTGTAATGGATTTTTTCTGTTTAATGATCACATAAAATTATTATCAATAATGATTATTAATAATTATTGCAATATTCACTGGAGAATATGCCAAGGTTTCTATAGACACATTCTGCTCCTTTCAAAGTAAGTGGTCTGTTCTGCTATAGCATGACTTTTTATGGTACATTTTCTACGCAGTAATTTAACTTCTGGTGAAATCATTGTTTGGAACAACTATTTATTGATGAAATAGTAAGAAGAATGTCAATATTAACATACATAAAAGGGATACGCAACATGTGCTATAGAAAATTAAAACACTTGAAAGGCTGTATAGGTTGTCAGGTGACCAGCTGTGGCCTGGATAAGAGTCCAGCTGTTTTTTATCTACTCAACCTAAACAGGTAGTCTAATTGGCTACCAAAGAGATTGATGCTGAAACAGACAGGGACTTCTGTTGTTATGCTCTTTGTCACTATATACATTGACTACTTACCTATGGTACTGTATTACAACATCTGAACACAGAACATAAGTACCTAATGTAGCATGGAGTGGTAGGGAAGAAAAGATTCCATAACATACGAATAATACCACTCAGTTGTACAGTTAAAGTTCTACAGTTATCGTACCCTTCTGTTTACCTTGTACTAATGACACAGTAGGTGGGCAGGATAACTAGAGACAGCCAACTGGATAATAAGTAGATAGCCACCACTGATTGCTTCCCAGTCAGTACCAGATTGGGAGTGATACTGATTTCATCCTCTTGGACAGCAGATTCTGTTTCAAAGCATATTTTTGTGTGTTTTTTTTTGCATTTTAAATAGACTTCCAGTCCTTCATCACACTCACCCTCCATCAAGATCAAAAAATGTGCTTAGGGGTATGATTACCATAAACAAGTGTATCCAATGACAATATAATTTAACTTATTTATTGATAATGCTAATCCATGGAAAAAATTGATTGCCTTTTGTTTCAAGTGTTTGATAAAAGACTTATTTAGATTTTGTTTTCCTTTTTGGTCTTCTGGGTCAACAGTCTAGATTTCTGTGTCAGCAGAAGTCCAATTTTTCAGCAGTCCAGTGTATCTTTCCCAACTTTCAGATTTATCATTTGGGGCTTTTTGACTAAAGTAGCAGTAGTCAGGAGCTTTGTGGTTTCACTGACTTCCCTATGCCTTATAATAATGGCCAGCAGAGGTTGTCAACACTCAGAGTGCAAATGTCCACCGGCTCCCCCACTAGACACCAGGGAGTCTGAAGTATGAGGGACAAGTCTGTGGAAGCATTGGTAAGTCGGGGGAGGGGGCGCAGAGTGGCATATAGGGGGTTAAAAGGCATTACTGTAGGCTGAGTGGCATATAGGGTGTTAAAAGGCATTACTATAGGCAGAGTGGCATATAGGGGGTTAAAAGGCATTTCTGTAGACAGAGTGGCATATAGGGGGTTAAAAGGCATTTCTGTAGGCAGAGTGGCATAAAGGGGGTTAAAAGGCATATCAGGGAGGCAGAGTGGCATATACTGGGTTAAAAGGCATATCAGGGAGGCAGAGTGGCATATCAGGGAGGCAGAGTGGTATATAGGGGTATAAGGCATATCTGGGTCAGAGTGACATATCAGGGAGGCAGAATTGCATATAAGGGGGTATAAGGCATAACTGGGGGGCAGGTTGGCAAATAAAAGGAAATAAAAACAAAGAAATCATTTTTCTTAATCATAGTTTTTATTAAATCTGAAAAATAGTTTACATGTGAATTAATATTTACCAGTAAAACTTTTTTCCTATAGGGTAGTCTTATATTCAGGCCTTTTCCTTTTTTCCTAAATTAATATAAAAATTTTGAGGGGGGGTCGTCTTCAAATAATCAAACAAATGTGGTATATAGTTAAAGGAGTTATGCTGTACCACAGTCAATGTCTTGCCCAGTGTATAGTGAACATGAATATAGCTTTGAAGTCATTGATCAATTTGCAGAAATGAAGGCCCCCAGAGGATGTAAATCCATTTACCTTCGAAGAAAACACTGATCACTTTGGACCTGAGTGTTGGGGGTTTTATTATTATTATAGAAAGCAGTATTATCTGTTCACTAAATGTTATTTATTTAAACATAGTTAATTTATTAAATATATTTTTAATTGTAATAGGATCTGCCCGGGCGCCAAATACGCTAGCTGCTCCCCTGCACTGCTCGTTCCTGTGTCGAGCTGATTTTTCCCATTTAAATGAGTTTCCTCCTGGGCAGAGGAGAAGCCCCAGCACTACTTCTACGCTCTACCAGGTTACTTTTATTAAGTTGTTCTGCGGCGGCCGATAAGACAGTCTTCCCCAAGTCTTCTGTACTTGAGGGCCCATCACTCCCCTTAGCTGCCATCACCCTATTGAGGACCTATCCTTTCACTGAAGACTGTCTGGGGTGAAGGGGTGCCAGTGGATGACACTACCTATGGGTGATGATGAGCCCTCAAAGGGTTGTGATTCCAGATACCCCCTTGGGGACCCATCCCTTCACCCCAGACAACAGCTGAGGGCGTTATGAGCCCTCTTGTGATTTATTCTTCATCCCAGACACCCCTTTAAGGGCCCATCACTCTCCTGAGCTGCCATCACCCTATGGGGACCCATCAATTCTCTCCAGACTGCTTGGGATGAAGGAATGGGTCCCAAATGGTGTGATGGCACCTCAGAAGAATAAGGGGACTTCAAAGGGTGTCTGGGTTGACAGTCCTTTGAGGGCCTGTAACCACATAGGGCAAAGTGCTCTCTAAGGACTGTCTGTGATGGCAGGTCTTTGAGGGCCCATCACCCCCTGACCTGTCATCACCCCCTTTACCATAGACAAAGGGGGGTCTGGGATGAAGTTCAAGGGGTGATGGCCCTTCAAATATGTGTCTAGAATGACATTCTGTTGAGGGCCTATCACATGCCTGAGATGCTGTCACGCCCTACAGCTGCATGCCTTCATAACAGTCTTGGGTGAATGTATGGGTACCCAAGGGTGTGATGGCAGCTCACGGAAGTGATGTGCCCTCAAAGAGCTGTCATCCCAGAAAGTCCCTTATGAGCCCTTCACACCTTGTGGCTCTCGAGTAGAGTGTATTCGGATTTGTAAGAATTGCAAATTTACCCTATTTTGATAAAAGGAATTCCCCTGATGGCAGAATTCGAAGTAGCTTAATTACGGGTGTCTTTTGTTGTCTTCTTTTGGATCAAGAGTTGGAAGGTTAGGTAGAAGGGTTGAACTTGATGGACTTAGGTCTTTTTTCAACCTTATGTACTATGTAACTATATGTAACTATGTAAAATTTGTTGATCCATACGAATCCCGAATGGGCAGGGAATTAAATTTGTTGCCCAAAAAGGAATGGGCCGAAAAGAATTTGGTTACTTTTTGGCTCATTCATTTTTAGGGAACAAATTTCATTTGCACATGTATACTCTCCAGTAGGTGTCTGGGATGAAGTTGTCATCCCACAGAAATGTCAAGACTCCCATGCGGACCCATCCTTTTGCCCAAGATTTTCTGGGATTGGAGGATAGATCCTTTGAGGGGATGGCACTTCAAGGTGCATGGGCCCTCAAAGGGGTGTCTCCTTGTGCGCATATGGCCTTTTGTGTTGTACTTACCGGTCCCGCCACGGTCCCACGTCTATGCGAACTGCCGTAAGCCGCCAAAGACGGCAAAGTACACCTCCTAGAGCTGCCGCGGCGTGCCGGCAGCACTCGCAGAGTCATAAGCGAGGTGCTGCGGCACGCTCGCGACGCTCTTCCTCTATTGTTGGGTGCTAGACCCGCGGTACTTGCGGGTTTAGCACTTGTTTACGTTTTTTGTTTATTGGACCGACGCCATTCTATGGCGCCGGTCGCAATGACGTCAGGCCCTCTCCCATTGGTCCCCAGTCCGTTTTCCCGCCCTTGTCCCCTATTTAAACTCACTCCTTGGTTCACATAGTGCCCGTTCAAAGAGTCACTGTATGTTACTCTGGGTGTTTGTGCTCTATGCTATATTACTAGTTTGCCTTCATTTTGTACCAGACCTCGGATTGTTTCTTGACCTTGCTCCTGTGCTGCCTGCCCCGACCTCGGATTGTTTCTTGACCTCGCTCCTGTGCTGCCTGCCCCGACCTCGGATTGTTTATGGATCTCGCTCCTGTGCTGCCTGACCCGACCTTGATATCTCCTGACCACGGTTTACTGCCTCTGGCCCTGTATCGTTTTCCTCTGCCTTGGACTTTCTGCCTGTGCGCTCTGTGCCGTGCAATAGTCTCTGCATAGTGGGTTATCTAGGTCCCGACGTAACATTTTGTTGCCGGGGCCTCAGTCTGCCCCTCCATAACTATTGCCCTACATTATTTTTTGGGAACCCTATCTTTAATGCAAGTGATAAAAATAATTCTGCATAAAACAGAGATGCACCTGTTTATCAATTTACTTTTAACTATTTTACAGCAACTTGAAAACACTTTACAATAATACGATTTCATAGGCAAACAAAGATCATGGTTCTTTGCAAATATTTGCAAATCTAGAAGCATCTCCTAAGAAGGTAAGGAGAACTGGAATCTTGGGTTTTTACTTGATTTTAACTTGAGCTAAAGCTTGCTGGGAAACCTGCATTGTATAGACAAGGGTAGGTGAGCATTTTAGATGCAGTTTTCTTTCTATAATCTCAAACTAATAGAATTAACATGCAATTATATATAATTATATAGAATATTATTATATATAATTGGCATTTTCAGTTTTATGCAACCTTCTCAACCGTAGACCTTTTTGGGATTGTGAAATATATTCACTAGTTGTAACGGACCGGGCAGGGTAGTGGAAGATCCGCAATGCAGAACCTGGACACGAGCCAGAGCAGGCGAGCACACAGGAGAGTAGTCACAAACAAAGCCGAGGTCAAGGATTGGAGAAATCAAGATCAACGTGAGACGAAGCCGAAGTCAGTACTGGAGCAAGCAGGACAATCGTGAAGCGAAGCCGGGGTCTAGGATTGGAGAAATCAGGATCAACGGGAGACGAAGCCAAAGTCAGAATCAGAACAACACAGAACCGCATACAGAGCCCAGAGCAGGAGATAAGAATCTCTTTGACAGGCAATCCATGGACAGCTAAAGCGCCCTTAAATAGCCCAGGCAGATAACCCCGCCTCCAGCTACTTGCAGGGAAAAACAGGTACTGTTCCTTTAAATCGTGGATTGCACATGTGCAGTAGTTGCTGGTCGGCCATCTTTGGTGTGGCATGAGTCTCAGGTTCCGGCAGCCATCTTTGGAGTGGCGCACGCATGCGTGTAGTGCACGACAGGGATGGCACGGTAACTCGAGGCTCTAGTGCGGCGGCGGGACACTGCTATGGCCGTAGTAGTTACAGGCCGGGTGGTTACACTAGTTTAATACATTACTTTGACCATTATTAGTTAATTTTTGAAGCCTATATTTATTTTAAGAAAAGACAACATGTGGAGTTACTGTAATTCTCCCAAGTGACTTCTACTTGTTTTATATAACAAAGTTTAAAATATATCTTGCTTCAACGAACATTATAAACTAGTAGGACAAAATGGTGGTTTCTCAGTTGGATAATTTAACTTCTTTGTAAACACTTTTATAAAACTGCTGATGTATAAGGCATAGGTAAAATAAATGTCAACTCTTGCAGTAAAATAAAGAACAAATAGGGAAAATCTAACAGGAATAAAATCTCATCAGTTTAATAAGTATCTCTCTCTTTTTTTTTACTCATTTTAACCATCAAACGACTACTAGGGCCAGAATTATATCCATTCTCATGGAAGCCTCTCTGATAGACCAAGACATCTCAACAAACACTTGAAATGTGACCAAGCCCAATCCGCCACTTCATTTGATTTATGATGTCATTAATGTCAAGCTATCAGTGGACAAGAGTAAAAGAGACAACTGCAAAGCTGACTAAAAACAAATAGTTTTGATTAAACTCAAGGACATTCTGTACAGCTTTCAGCAAAAAGACATTCATCATTTCCGAAGCTAGTGCTTCTGTTATTTTTCTAGTTTCCAAAATTCCCAACAGCATGATACCACTTCTAAAAGAATAACGTTGGCAGAACCTTTAAGTAAGTTGTAGTTCTGTCTTGAATTATTTGTAGATAAAATTATTACAAAGTTATTTAACTCAAGGAAAGGATATGTGATTTTTATTATAGTCTTTATACCGAAACCAATGTCAGAGTGCCAATGATGTGATACCACCAGGAGAATATATCAGAAATTAGTTGGAGGACAAAAGATAAATTACTTTTGACAATAAATCACTTTCAGCTAATAGTATGTGTAAAGCAATTGATACCCTGCATCTCTGTATTATTTTGATTCAATTTTACCAGAGGCATTTTATTCAGAAAAAAATAGTATATCGTATATTTTATGATTAAATACAGTTGGGCACTTCACAATATGTAGTATGGGTTTATATGTTAATTGTTTTGTACATGAACTTAGTCCTATGTCCAACATTTAGACTTTTCTAAAATCCAATTATAGGCAATTCAGCACCAATGACACAAATAAACAATTGCTAACTGCTCAAATGCATCCTGAGCCGATTTTGGCACCGAAAGGATTAATAAGCATAAAGGCACAGTTTAGCCTTTAGGCCTTTCAGTAATATAAAGTATTTAACCTTAGTTCAGGCCCTGTTCATCCTTGAATTATATCTGTTAGATGGGATCCAGGAGAGCCAAGTAAGGCTTGATGGGTGTGAGTCGTGATAGGTACGATGGAAGTAAGGTATGGTAGGTATGAGGAAGTGAGTTATGAAGTGATGATAATAGTGAAAACAAAGAAGTAGACAACAAGAAAGAGTAAGAAAAAAGGGGAATATATGATGGGATCAGCAGGGCCGGCCGAAGACTTAACGCCGCCTGGGGCGAAGTTTAAAATGCCGACGCCGGGGGGGGGGGGCGGCATTTTAAACTTCGCCGACGCCATAATCTACCCCCCCGGTACTTACCTTTAAACAGTCCTGCGGCGAGTCTCCCTGCTCTGTCACGGTGCCGGCTTGTAATGCTGAGCGCCGGAAATTGACGTCACTTCCGGCGCTCTGCATTACAAGCCGGCACCGAGACCGAACAGGGAGACTCGCCGCAGAGGAGAGAGAGAGAGGGGCGCGCCGAGCGGGTAAGCGAAAACCACTCGGTGCCCCTCTCTCTCTCTCTCCTCCGCTTAAAAAAATAAAAAAATAAGCGCTTGGGGCGGCAAAGTGCCGCCCCTTCTAAAGTGCCGCCTGGGGCAATTGCCCCAGTCTGCCCCATTATAGGGCCGGCCCTGGGGATCAGAGAAAAACAGGAGTGAGAAAAAAAGATGGGAAGACAGAAGAAAGTGGAAGAGAAGGATCAAAATATTACGTTGGCACAGGTGAGGAAACCAGGATGCAGGAGAGCGAGGTCACTAGGCAAGCAAAGGTCGGCACCGGGTATCAGGCAGAGAAGGGTCAGGCAATCCGGGTCAGGAGCTGAGAGGTTAACAAGGTCACAAGGCAAGCAGAGGTCGGCACCGGGTATCAGGCAGAGAAGGGTCAGGCAATCCGGGTCAGGAGCAGAGAGGTCAACAAGGTCACAAGGCAAGCAGAGGTCGGCACCGGGTATCAGGCAGAGAAGGGTCAGGCAATCCGGGTCAGGAGTAGAGAGGTCAACAAGGTCACAAGGCAAGCAGAGGTCGGCACCGGGTATCAGGCAGAGAAGGGTCAGGCAATCCGGGTCAGGAGCAGAGAGGTCAACAAGGTCACAAGGCAAGCAGAGATCGGCACCGGGTATCAGGCAGAGAAGGGTCAGGCAATCCGGGTCAGGAGCAGAGAGGTCAGCAAGGTCACAAGACAAGCAGAAGTCGACACCGGGTATCAGGCAGAGAAGGTTTTGGCAACAGGTTAGCATACAGCTTAGTTGTAAGAACAACTGAGCACTGAACAGGCCTCCTAAGTCCCGCCCCCATCAGTGACGATGTCCAATGGACGTTTCGTCTCCTCCATTGGAGACTAGAATCTGAAGGGGGGCGTGGTGTGTGATGCCGTAGGTGTCTATCACTGTGCGGCGGTTCTTTCATGTGAACCGCCGCGTATGAAGACACACCGTTGCGGCATCGGTCTTGGAGGGGTAAGTACTCGGGAGAAGCACTCCTCACCGGAGCGTGACGCCACGAGCACCCGGGCGACGTGTCCCGGACGGGACCGTGACGCCGCGGGTACTCGGGCGACACGCTCTGTATGAGATCCCTTCGCAACGGGTACTCGGGCGACGCACTCCGAACGGGAGCGCGACGCTGCGAGCACCCCTGCGATGTACGCTGGCCGGGATCGTGACACAAAAACAGAGAAACAGAGTGAAAGAGAGAAAAATAAAAGATGGGGGTGAGATGTGGGAACTGGATGTGATAGACGTGAGATGAAGATAGAAGAAGAGGAGTTGTGAAAAAGGAGAGGACATTTAGCGAGTGGAGAAGATACGGAGATATTGAGAGAGTGAAAGTAAGAATGCGTGAGAGAGCATGAGTCAGTAAGCGTGTAAGAGAATAAGCATAAGTAAGAGTCAGTGTGAGTCAGAGTGAAAAAGAAACAAAATGCGAACTAAAATGATGATGGGAGAAGACAGTTATGCTGTACCACCATCAATGTCCAGAGTGGTTTTGTTGAGCTATAAGGAAGGTGGTCTACATACTATCTTTGGGCAAGATGCAAAAGAAAATCCTGATTCATCTCCCGAGGAAGCCGGTTGTCCGGTGAAACGCATTGAGAGAGAGGGATATATTGGGAAGCTCCTGGTGCCTGGTTTTATGCTGATTACTTTGTACACGCTTTTGTACATTTCATCTGTTGTAAGTGCAATACTTTACCTTATCTACTTAACCGAGTGATACTGTGCCATTGCTGCTGTGTTTTTATATTTTTTAGCTATGAAGAATTAAAGAACATTTTATGATGCGCTTATTTATGTCCTTGGAAATGTGAGCTCATTACTTACCTGCAATACTGCTAAGCCCCTATTTGCATACAGAGTTACAATATTTTTTGTCAAATATCTCTTTTTCCCTATGTGGATGTGCACCCCATTTGGAAGAGTTGTATAGATAATTAAGTGTTGGATGAATGCTTATTTGGGTGCTGCTGCCTAATTAGGGAAAGTATTATTTATTTATTTACACCAGTGATGTGTGTTTGCTTTTCTTGTGCTTTTAGTATAAAGTGATGGAAGTTATGCTATAGCACCACCAATGTCTGGCTCAATAAATACAGCTGTGTCTGGCTTGCTATATGATGATAGGAGTCATGTTGCTCCCCCGTTAGTGTCTGGATGACTATATCACGTTAATGTCAGGGATTACCTGTACCAAGGAACCTTAAACTTAATCTTGTAGGGTCATGCAACATAGAGTGCTGTCCCTTTTGTGGCTTCACCTTTGCAACCCACAACTATGGCCAATTTTTTTGGGGGGTGGCCATCGTGAAGTCACATTGCAATGTGTTCCATAATATGCTTCACACTGTATATGTACCAAACTCTGTTGTATAAAATAAAGTTTTGAAACAAACAGATCAGTATATAAGGAAATTGTGAAAATGTGAATCAATAGCATACAATGTTTGACATTAAGGTATACCGCAATATTGATAATAAATAATACATAATAAAACAGAAGATGCAAGAATGATTAGGTAACATTTTACAACATTCAACATATGTTAAATACACACATAATACAGTGTGTATATATATATATATATATATATATATATAGACAGAAACATATACATACACACACATACAGTCGTGTGAAAAAGAAAGTACACCCTCTTTGAATGCTATGATTTTAAATAACAGGCTATAATAACAATCATCTATTCCTTTGCAGGTCTAATAATTAGGTAAATACAAACTCAGATAAAAAAAAAACACCACCACATGACACATTAAACCATGTCATGCTCTAGTCAACAAATATAAAGCCAAAATGGAGAAGTCATGTCTGAAAAACTATGTACACCTTATGATTCAATAGCTTGTAGAACCACATTTAGCAGTAATAACTTGAAGTAGGACTGTATGACTTTATCATCTCACATCGCTGTTGAGGAATTTTGGCCTATTTTTCTTTACAATGTTGTTTATGCACAGCTCTCTTAAGGTCCCACCACAGAATTTTAATCAGATTGAGGTTTTTCAGCCATTCTGTTGTAGATTTGCTGGTGTGCTTGGATTTATTGTCCTGTTGCATGACCCAACTTCGGTCAAACTTTAGCTGTCGGACAGATGGCCTCACATTTGGCTCTAGAATACTCTGGTATACAGAGGAGTTCATGACTGACTCATTCACTGCAAGGTTCCCAGGTTCCTGTGGCTGCAAAACAAACTGTGTTTAGTTTTCACCAAATGTGGCACTGTGCATTATGGCCAAACATCACCACTTTGGTCTTGTCTGCTCAAAGGACATTGTTCCAGAAGTCTTGTGGTTTGTTCATATGCAACTTTGCAAATGTAAGCTGTAGTGCATGTTGTTTTCAGAGAGAAGTTGTTCAGTCTTTTTTCTAATTGTACTGCCATGAACTTTAACGTTTAATATGCTAACTGAGGCCTGTAGAATCTGAAATGTAACTCTTGGGTTTTTTGCAATTTCTCTGAACATTGCACGGTCTGACCTTGAGGTAAATTTGCTGGGACGTCCTCTCTTCAAAAGATTAGCAATTGACTTGAACGTTTTCCACTTTTGAATATTCTTTCTAATTGTAGAATGATGTACTTTAAATTGTTTGGAAATGGCCTTATAACCCTTCCCAGATTGATTGGCAGCAACAATTGCTTCTCTAAGATCATTGCTGATGTCTTTCCTCCTTGGCATTGTGTTAACACATACCTGAATGGTTCAGACCAGCAAACTGCTAAAACGTCGGCTTTTATAGAGGTGGTCACACTTGCCAAATATCAATTCATCAAGTGCATTTGATTAGCAGCACCTGTCTGCTACTTAGAATCTTAATTCCTAAGGAAGTAGTGAGGGTATACTTAGTTTTTCACACATGGCTTGTCCATTTTGGCTTTATTTTTGTTGAATAAATCATAACACAGTGTAATATGTCATGTGTTGTTGTTCATCTGAGGGCTGTATATATATATATATATATATATATATATATATATATATATATATATATATATATAGTGTAAACCCCAGGGAGATGCTTATTTTGGCATTTGGATACAGGTGCTATCCAGAATGTAAATATGGGTCCCTGGGGTGGAGCAATTGGAGAGCATGGTGGACCAATGCTCTGTTCCCCATTCTGTGGAAAATCCATGCCGGCTTTTCCAGGAGGCTAGAAGTCTGCAGGATCCGGTACAGGATTTCTATGAGGCCGGCATCAGACACAGGTGCTGGGCATTAAAAATCCCTGGAGCCTGATACTCAGAGAGACTGTTGGGGGCAGAAGAAGTTTCTGTGCTCCCAGGGCAAGGAGAGGCCTTGAACAAGAAGACCATCCCTGAGCCAAGTGAGGCAATACCTGTCTGGACATTTGTGTGCTGTCTGGGGGAGGTTTTCCAGAGCCTGGCGTAGCTGGGTCTGGCTGGGAGGTTGAGTTAGTGGGTGATTAGGCTGGTCAGTCTGGACAGTCTGGACCAGCGTAGTTTAGTTAGAGAGGGCTCCAATTGGGAGCTAGGTTTTCTTTTTATGATTTGGTTTTGGGGTTTGAGTTAAAATAAAGTGCTGTTTTGTTAAAAAGCTGGTGTTCCTGACTCTGATTGCTCTAGAAGACTGTGCTTAGGACCCCTAAATGTGACATGTGTGGCCCTCATGCTACAGGGTTTGAACACTAAGAGATCCCTACGTCTCTAGTTTATAGATCTCTTCTTTTCAAAAACACTTCCCTAAGGATCCTCAATGCTCAAAAATCTTAAGTAGGACACAGTCCTCTTTCATGAAAATGTCTAGCAATTAGAGAATTGATGTTGGTGCATATAGCACTTTTGTGCTCTCTAATATGAACAGTGAGTGTTTGTGTTACTTCACCAATGTAGCATAAGACACTTGATGTCATTACAAATTCATTCTGATAATTAATAAAAGTGTTGATATAAAACTTTTTTCCCTTTCATTAGTTGTGTAAAAATTTTTGCGGCAATAGCATTTATATGATTGATACAGCAAAAACAGGGATACATTCCATTCATAAGAGTCAGCCAATTGGTTTTCAGTATAGGTTTGCTGGGGGCAGTCAGAATTTCTTTTACGTTTTTTTTACCTTTTGATGGACATCAATGGTGGTTTTTCGAAATAGATGGCCAATCTTTTTGTCATTCTGAAGGATGTACCAATATGTCTGAACGATACTGTTTACCTGTGGTGTCATAGAGGAGTATGTTGTAACACAAGGGATATAGTGCGTGGTCCTAGTAAATCTGCCAGTAAATCTGCTCTATTCTTAGCTTGTGCCTGTTGTCTACAATGTTCCTGCAAACAAAGCCTTTTTTTTAACAAAAAAAACCTTTATAACTCCATATCAAATCGTAACTTATCCTCTAAATAAGTGACAACCCAACCCAACCCTTTCTCAAGCATCTGTTCTGTTTGTGTCAGATGGTGGGACAAAATCTTTACTGCCAACGTCTGTGCTGTACTCCAGTCCATTCCTCCCATTACATAGGTTAGTACTCTTCTGTCTCCAACCTCTTCTCATCCCTATCCTGGTTTGCCTTTGGGCCAGCAGCCCCTTAAAAACCTTCTTAGTAAAGACACAAATTCTTTTTTGTTCTGAGAGTGTCTCTGTCTGGGAAAGTCTCTGAAATCTCACCATGCGTATAATTGGTCCTGTAAATAGTCAAGTATATCACGTTACATTTTTCTGATTTTCTCTTAAATGTCCTCTGCTTATCAACCATTAATTCAAGTCCCTTAGTAATAGTATTATCAAAGTCTTGCAGCAGCTCTATGATACCAGTTAACGCTTGCTCCTAAACCAGTTCCTTAGTCATGCTTAAAGTCAAGCCTCTGTGAATCCTTTTAGCATGTAAATATTAAATTTAATCAGAATGGAACTGATAGTTCACCTCTTTCTTAGATAAATATTCAAATATGTTTTATAATCAAATTTGTAGAGTCAAACAACTTAAATTAATGGTGGATAAGCACAGAGAGAGAGACACTATACGTAAAAACATGTAATACACTTGACTATTTACATGGCTGTAAACTTTAGCACTATAGTGCATAATAGAATGCCTGCAATTTAGGGGTTTACAGGCATTATTTATGTGACCTATACATTCATTGCTGAATTGCATGTGATTTTTCAGTTTCTCTATACTTGCAAGGCTGGGTTTGTGTGTTCTTTCAGTTGATCTATACTCGTAATGCAGGTGGTGTTTATTTGATCTACACCTGAACTACATGGAGAGATGTGGCAGAGTAAAGAAGGAGACAAAGGCACTCTAGGGGTCATGATGGGGGTGCACCACATGGCACCTGAACATCTAAGGCCGGCCCTGATCGGGCATCAAACGCCTGTTTCGGGTCACTTGCCAGACCCACACCATTCATTTTTTATGTGATTGGCATAGTATTGTACCCCTGCCCTACACATGTGGTGTGAGGACCTTTCACCCAGAGTCACACTAGGGTCAGAAGATGTGAAGACCGCACTGACAAGTCAGTGGGGCAAGTACATTTTTTTTTTATTTTTTTGAGGGAGGGTTTGGTGTTGGGGTACAGCGTTATTGTATGCTAGGGAGTGAGTGGGGGCCCAAGTAAATGCTTGCCCAGAATCCAATCACTATTAAAAAGGGCCCTGGTCTAATCACCTAAGAGGGCCATTTTTGCAGCAGAGGCAGAAGACCTGCCACTCTTGGCCTAGTCAGCCTAGGCCAGGATATGTCACTCTGTACACGTTACTTTAACTGACATAGAAGTTCTGATTATAAAGCCCCAATGTCCATGAAGTGGCTACAGAATTCCACTTAAAGAAACCAGGGCATAAAATGGATGGGGCTACCAATTATACCAGTTAATAATCTAACACAACAAAGCTTCTCCTTCTCCAAAAAAGTAAAAAAAAATTATGTACTGTAGATATACAGCACACACACACACAGGCAGACAGATGCAATACCATCAGGGAAGATTAACATTAACAAAACATTCTTACTTCACAGTATTTTTTTACTCCAGACTAAAACCTTTGCACAGTATTGTATATATGTATGAATGAATATATATATATATATATATATATATATATATATATATATATATATATATATATATTAAAAGGGACCCTTGTGATCTATCATCATCAGAAACTTGCCTCCAGTTGAAAAACAAAACTTGAGCCTCTTGTTATGTTGCTGAAAAGTATTACTAAAAAAGGTAAAAAAATGTTTGCAAACAGTCCATACCCTTTTGAGCACACATATAAACTAAAAACCCATTCGCTGCTCAACAAACCAAACGTTTATATAAAAAAAAAAAATCAAAATGATGCAGCATGAAAGCTTTCCAACCTTTAATGTAATTTCAAATATAATAACATTACTGTATGTTTTTGATCACTAACTGTTTTTTTTTTTGTTAATATTGATGTTGGTTACCAGCTCCACTGACTCAGTTGACAAAAATATGTGACAATTTTATTTTTGTCACATAATTTGGTGGAGGCAATAATAAATTATATGGTTTTGGAATCAGTCAGTGTCATTAAGGTTATTTCTCCAGCATACCAAATTTAGTTTGAAAACATTGACGCACATCTTTTCATCATTCATTTACAATAAATCAAAGTAGGCATATGAGATGTTTATAAAATCAGGACAGATACTTGAATATACCCCAGCTTCTTCTTTTCCATTTACATTAACATTTTGTAGTTATTACCTCTAAAGTAAGGTTTTAAAAAAACTACTTGTCCTGTACAAATATATTAATAATGAATGGGAAGCCCCACTTATTCACATGAGCTGGAAGTTCCAGTCAGCTATGAGAAGTTCCCAGGTATTGTTATGTGCCTAGGAGATAAGTAATAAGGTATAGGTAATAAAGTGATTACAGAAACATTGACAGATATATATTATACAAATCCATTCCATGCTTTTTAGTGATATAAGCATTATAGGGGACAGATTTAGTTTAACTGGTTTTTTTTTATAATTAGTTTTCCACAGTTACATTTCAACCACCTGTTAAATAACTGTTTACAGAAATGCAAAATGATTAAAACCTCTGAAAAACAAATCCAGTCAAGAGGAAGCTTTAGTTCTATATACAAGTATATTGCATTAGAAAGGGAATTAAAATATAACATATAGACAAATGTTTAAATTGAGCTTTGCAAAATGAATTTATTGCAAAAAAAGAAGATAAAACTAATCAGATCATAAACCATTACCAACATGCTATGTGATAATTAAAAAAAAAAATCTTATCTATTTTTCTTTTCTGCCAACCTACATAACACAATTATGACATTTAATACTGATAAAAATGAGTTTCTTATACTTGAAATATAACTTGAAATTGATGAATTGTTACAAATACACATTCTTATGTTTTATTTGTTCATCTTTTTAATATATTGTATATTTTTATCAGTATTAAATGCTTATTTTTTTTTTGCCACTCTCCATATCCAAGATTGTTAGCGCTCTTACATCAATCAAATACATTTACTTTGGTCTTTTGGGACTGGGAACGGCTTTTCCCACTTTTCTCGTTTTCTTCATGTTTTTTTTTACCTTTTCTACTAGCACCGAATTCCTTCTACACAGTTATGACATTTATTAAATGTTAATTATTTATGTCCAAGAATTTATATCTCTGCATTCTCACTTTTGCTTCAATGGCCCCATTTTTTTATTTATATATATATATATATATAATCATGGCACCAGTCAGTGGGTGGGATATATTAGGCAAGTGAATTCAAAGTTGATGTGTTAGAAGGAAAAATGAGAAAGCTTAAGGATCTGAGCAACTTTGACAAGGGCCAAATTGTGACAGCTAGACAACTGGGTCAGAGCATCTTTGAAACTGCAGCTCTTGCAGTGGTCCAAGGAAGGCGAAGCAGTGTATCGTTGACAGGGTCATGTACACATTGACGCACATGAGGGACGTAGGCTGGTGTGGTCAAATCCAACAGACAAGCTACTGTAGCTCAAATTGCTGAAAAAGTTAATGCTGGTTCTGATAGAAAGGTGAATAATTGTTTGTTGCGTATGGGGCTGTGAAGCCACAAACCCGTCAGGGTGCCCATGCTGACCCCTGTCCACTGCCGAAAGCTCCTACAATGGGCACATGAGCACAGGACCACAGAGCAATGAAAGAAGGTGGCCTGGTCTGATGAATGATCACGTGGATGGAAGGGTGTGTCGCTTACCTGGAGAACACATGCCACTAGGATGCATCCATGGAGGCCCCCACGTTGCAACTTAAACGATCTGCTGCTAACATCTTGGTGCCACAGCACACAAAAGGGGGACCAAGACAATATTAGGCAAGTGGTCATAATGTTGTGGCTGGTGTGTGAATATATATATATATAAAACTTATATAAATCACCATCCAAAACACAGTTCTTTATAACTGTTTAATACAAATTATACACAAATTACTTTCATTAGAAAAATTGTGACCATGAAATAAGACTGGCTTGTTTGAAGATAGTGACAAATGAGTTAATTTGTTAGAGACTTAACTCCTAGATAAAGTGGGTGTGCAAGCACTTGTTTTAATTCCTGTAAAAAGTTCATTTTTTTTTACCTGTGTTCATCACCAGAGAAAGCGGTCCTTCTTTACTTGCTGTAAATATACATTTATTGGATCTGTGATGTAAATGGAATTGATATTTTAAGGTTTTGTCCAGTGTTTTACAAGGTTGTATATATCAGGGAAGAAGTAGAAAAAGAGGTAGACTTTAGTGTAATGACAGCATAAGGCTATGGTACAAAAGAAAATGTTTTTATATCTAAAACAATTAAACACATAATACATAATAGATGGGCCAAGTAGCTGCTATCTAATGTACAATTTTATCTTGGAGAGAATAATATTTTGGTCTGTTCACTAGTAAGTTAAGTGCCCAACTGAGGTTAAGGGTACCTTCACTGAGCAGACTCGACTCCAGTTGCGTTTCCTTATATGGCAGCACTGACAAAACAACACTCAGATTCACTAATATGCATGCTGTTGGCATGCAACTTTAAAGTTATAGGCGAGGACATGCAAGTTTGCGTTAAACTTACAATGATATACATTTAAATGCATTTAATACAAAGCATAATAAAAAATAATTAAACCAACAACTGAAGTCCCCAAGACATCAATCAAGAGGAGGCTGATTTGCCCCTTTTTCCCCGCCCCATGTGCGGTGGGGTGTGTGGTAATTAAAGAAGACTATGACCTATTGTTCTAACACTACATATGAAGATCCCTTGGTCTTTCCTGATAATTTTTGTGCTGCAAACCGCTTACCATGTTTGCAGCCCTTCTCTGAACTCTTTCAATATTCTTCTCCAGAACTATACACAATACTTTAGGTGAGGCATGACCAGAGATCTGTAATGTGGCATAACCACTTTCATCTTCCTGCTACTAATGCCCCTTGCCATACAACCCAGCACCCCGGTTGCTTTTTTCCGACAATTTATTGCTGACCTTTAACTCAGAAATTATGCCTAAGTCTTCCGTTGTCACTCATAAAACAGTGTGCCCAATGCAATATTCTGCCTTGGGATATTTACGTCCTAAGTGCATTATTTCACATTTATTAACATTAAATGCATCTGCCACACTCTGCCACAATTCTTCTAATTAAATGATTAAATCCTTTGCCATTAGACTTGTATCACCCCGAAGGTCTACCCTGTTGCAGACCTTTATATCATCTGCAAAAAGATCTTACCATCTCGTTTCTTGAGCACCTCCATATGGAAAGAATTAGTAGCAGGGATGGACCATCAAGGCCCCTGGGAATCAGCGTAGCTAAATGGACAGGGAGCATGTATGTGTGTGGGTTAGTGCATGCTCAGGGCATGTCCGTGTTTTGATTGGGGTATGTTAATTGAGGGCTGGGAGACCCTAGGTGATATAAGGTGCCCTCTGGGAGACCCCGGTCACTGTCCTTTTTTACAGACACGACCAACAGTCTTACCTGCTTCCCACCCTCCCTCCCTATTTTTTGTGTACTAACTTTCTTTCTTTTGTCACAGCTGGCGGTTTGTGTGTCCTTGCCGGTCTGGTTTTGGTAAGTGATGGAGTTTGGATGCTGGTGTAATGGAAGGCTCAATCCTCCCCTAACCTCTGGTGTTTTATTGGACGTGCCCACCGAGCTTGTTGGACGGCTGGTGGTTAGCATTGGTGGTGGGACAGCGAAAGGTAGCTGTCAATTTTGTTTGGACGAGGGGGGAGGTGGTTACCTGTGGTCTTGATTGTGCAGTGTGAGAGGCCGGCAAGGACGGGGTTAATTCGGTTCCTGTGTTGGTTATGTTTGAATATGTTACGGTAATGTGTTATGTATATTTGTATATTTGTATTTATTATTTATCGCTTATTGTATATTATTCTTATTGGTTTATGGTGTTTGGGGCCAACACAGTGTTTTATGGTTTTATAATAAAATTGTGCTGTGGCCTGCTTTATCCAATTTCGGTCTCCGTGTCGTTATTTGGGGGGTTAAACTGGTATTGGGTTTACAATGCACGATACACACTACCTACATACATGTTGTCAACCATGTTAAACTCTTCCACATCAGTTAAGAGAAGAAACGGTGTCGGGATGTGATGGCTTAACAATGATTCAACAAGGAAACCCGGAAATATAGCAAGTTGGATATAAAAGACTTTTTCAACAGGTAGAAGCTCTGATTCTAAGTGCGAAACGTGAATTTGCTGATTTTTTAATTTTAAAAGGACTTTTTCTTTTGGACGTTTTTTGTTGATTTGATTCTTTGCCTTTTGTAAATGCAAGGCATTACTTTCTGTGGAATAATTTTGTTTACTACACCTACATTGATTTATTTTATTTCCATTTTCTACATTTCATGGAGTATTATACTGGAGAAGAGGAATGCATATACGTGCACCTATATGTGGGTGCATTATATAAAATTTAAAGGAGCACACATTACTGATAAAAATTACATTTATTACACTATGTATGTTTTATTTTTTGGTTTTATGTTCATCTAAATGATTGGAGGCTGACTACAAATATTTATAGATACATTCAAGGTCACTTTTGTATTTGGATTCATATGAATTGCAAATTTACTGAAATTTGGGTAAATTTGGAGATTCATATAAAGCCATGAAAACAAGGCCAGACCCCCCACAAATCAGATGAAAACAAAGCAAAAAGCTTTGATTTTTTTTTCTTTTTAAGATACCATGGCTTTTATTTTATTTTTAATTTTTTGGTTAATGAAGCTGCCAATTGGTCTTTGATTTGCAGCATTCTCTTTACTGTGGAGGAAACATTTATGGTTAAACACACACTTTTACACATTACAATTAAACACTTAAGGCTTCAGCTGGGAGGAGGGAAAATGGCTGTTGAATGACTCCAGAGCTCAATGACTTATAAGATACCATCTTTGTCAGTTCATCAAGTTTGTGCCCTAGAAGAGTCTAGGGGTAACAACAGCTCAGCCATGAAGCGGATAACCAAGCAACCTCACAAAGTTGTGCTGCAGAGTGCTAAAGTGCATATCATGTTAAAATCATGTCCTCTGTAGCATCCCTCACTAAAGAATTGCAAACTGCACAAGCATAGTGATTCCAGAGCTTCATGAAAAGGGCTTTCCATGGCATGATAAATCATGCTTCACCATCAAGTCTGATGACGTTTGTCAGATGCCAGGAAAACTCTACCTATCGGTATTTATGGTGCCTACTGTAATGTTTGGTAGAGGAGGACAATGGTCCATTTTCAAGGTTTTGGCTAGGTCCCTTAATTCCAGTGAAAGGTAATGTTACAGGCAATTCAGACAATTGAATGCTTCCAGCTTTGTGGCACCGGTTTGAGGAAGGCCATTTCCTGTTCTAGCATTATTGTGCCCCCGTACAAATACCCATTGAGAGTCATGCTTTCTCAGTGTCTGACCTCAAAAATGTTCTTTTGGTTGAAAGAGAATACATTTCCACAGATACAATTTAAAATCTTGTGGAAAGCCTTTCTAGAAAAGTGAAGCCTGTTATAGCCGCAATGGAGGGCACACTCTATATCAATGCCATGATTTTGGAATGCATACTAAAGTACTTTCGTTTTTCGTTTGTGGGCTGTATGCAACATTGGTGTGTCCCTTTAAAGGATTTATTGTAGTATCCTAGTAGAAACTTTA
Organism: Spea bombifrons; assembly: GCF_027358695.1. Taxonomy (NCBI): domain Eukaryota; kingdom Metazoa; phylum Chordata; class Amphibia; order Anura; family Pelobatidae; genus Spea; species Spea bombifrons. The sequence continues at coordinate 139,238,687 of NC_071087.1, forward strand.
ATAGCAAAATATAATCAGATTTCAAGACCACTAAAAAAATATAGAACATTATTTTACAAATGGAGTTATAGCAAAGAAAGCATTACTTAACCCTATTAGTAACATTTTTTTGCAATTTAAGCATTTGTGGGAAAAAAAGGCTATACTTTAAGTATTTACAGAGCATGAGAACATTTGTAATATCACCCTTGGAGAATAATAAACAGATACTAGAGACTGAATTTCTGACATAGTTTACAGAATAATTATCCAAACATCTGCTTTAATGACGAGGGATTTGAGCAGAATAGGGAGTACATGGGAAAGCAATGCTACTTTTAGTATACTTTTAACATTAAATCAAAGCTGCTTAGCTAAATTCAGCTCATTGCTAATATAAACAATTGCCCTCATATTCTGGGCCACTTGCCAGATGTGAGGATTCAGTTAAAGGCATAAGGGTCAAGATGGAATCATGTAGATAAAACTATATGAAAAAAATAAATGTAGAATTACAGATACAAAACTGAAAGTATAGTACAACTTAGAACATTTTATTAAACAGGTTATTTTTAAACCCATATTTTTTTCATCAAAATAGCATACCATAAACACTTGGTTATACTATACATAGCTAAATTTAGAGCTACATTTTCAGGAAAGCTTTCCAAAGAGGCAGTGTTATTTTCAATTTGTGTATAATACACATATAATACACATACACATGTCCTAAAAAAGGACAAAACAAATGTTAAATACAAGATTTTGCAGACCCTAGCACTTAAGTGAAAATACGTTGTTGCATCTCATAGGTTGTACGTTTTACCATCGAAAACGGTATCAGAACTTACCTCTGGGGCCAGGCATCTCGTCCTGCATCCTCGACTACACAAGCAGGCCCAAACCCAGTACCTTCTCGCTTAGCACAATGAACAGCACGCACAAATGAACAGCCGTAACGAGACCGCATTACCCCATTCTGACCAGATTTCCTGGCAACCTCTTATATTTAAATCTTAGCCCTTGGCCTTTGTGGTGCTGCGTGGAGAGCTTTGCCAAGCAAATGCCTGTTATTATGGTTCCTGACTCGGCTGGTTCTTGACCACGGTTCCTGACCCAGCTTGCCTATTACCCAGCTCTTGCTTCTGTCTGGCTTTGTCCTGCATTTGGCCCATCTGTTTGCCAACTTTAAAGTTCTTCTCTGCTGTCCAGTTTTTGTCCAGTTCCGGCCTTCTAGATTAAGTGTGACAAATGGACATTATTTCCTGTTCATTCGTGCCAAAGGAGCAATTGCTTTTTTCTTGCCATACATTTATTTTGAATTGTCCTTCTTGTGCTTACAAGGAGAATTTGTCACATTGACTGTTGCATAACTTTATGTTGATAATATTAATTATTTATAGATTTGGATGAAAAAAATAAGAAGTTTGGTTTACCATAGTTTTCTTTATCCTATATATGTCTCTCTAATTCTAAATCCACTAGGTAACAAAAAAGAGAAATCAGAATCTGTTATGTAACAAACTCCTCCACCAGAGAAAGAAGGAAATCGGAATAACTTAAATATTTACTCTTTGTTTTTTGTTTTTGAGTGTCCCTTAGATAAACAAAGGGGGCAATCATGTCTCTCTTTTCCAGCTCCATATGAGCTGGAGTGATGGAAATAAAGCAACAAATTACTTGTTTGGTAATTAAATCCCAGAAATAAATCAAAAGAAAAAAGAATAGCAGAAATAAAAAATATATTCATAGATTAAAACTTAACTTTTATTTAAATTAACCCCTAAGAATGTGGATGACTGATCCGTATTTGCTGCTAGTAGCTGTAATGGTTAAAAATACAGATTAATTTCTTACAACAAGCAATTCCAGTACTTAGAAGCTGATATAGCAGCAAAAAAGGTTCAGTCATCCACATTCTTAGGGGTTAATTTAAATAAAAGTTATGTTTTAATGTATGAATATATTTTTTATTTCTCCTATTCCTTAGGAGTAGAGGTTGTAGCCGTATTAGTCCAGTGGTATCAATATCAAATAACAGATGGAATAAGTATCTTGTGATAATACCTTTTTATTTTGGAATGACAAGCTTTCGGGAGCACTTCTCCCTTTCTCAAGTCTTAAACATTTCTGAATCGGAAATCACATAAAAAGCATAGATAAAACCCTAAATTACAGGCATAAATCACAGGTTGCACACCCCAAAGCCAGCCCTGGCGTCCACACTGTCCACATAGAACCTGATCAGCACCCAGATAACACACATAGGACTTGCCATCTTTGTCCCCAGACAGCCCAACATGAGTCAACTTTGTCCCATAAACACCCTGCCTGTGCCATCTTGCGGAACTGTCCCGGACAATCCGTATTGTGTAGGGGCAGGATCTGTTTTAGGACAGATGATTTTTGCCATGTCTCTTTGCAGATGTCTGTCTGCTTAGCCTTTGGCACCATCTGCAGGCACTAGCTTTGGGGCACCAAGGGGTCGTAGCGTAGGCAGGTACAAGCAGACTGCAGGTGAGGTCTGCAGCAAAGTACCAGGGGATGATCCATAAGAGAAGTTAAAGTCCACACCAAATAGGTCAAAACACAGGTGATCCACTGGATACAAGTAGGGCCAGGAACACAATGCACTAGCAAGAAGCTATAAGCATGCCCAGGTACAAATAAACCCATAGGAAGCCACAGGTGAGGCAGACGCACGCATGTAGCCAATGAGCCAGAAGTGTTACAAACATGCCACCAATGAGTCACAGGCGAGCAGCCACGTGCAGCAATGCATACAGTGCAGTACCTACCAGACAGGGCTGCTGGCTTAATCCCCAAATGAGTCCTGATATTCCCATATGGGTTTCTTACTGGAAATCATGGGAAAAAATACTTTTCTTAGTTTTTCAAGTGTGATGTTTCCCTTAGATCTACATCTATCAAAACCATGCCATCCAATTGTTTTAACAATAGGAAAATGTACCATAAATATTTTAGACTGTAAAGTAGTAACTAGGCCAAATTGCTGGACAAAAATGAAGTACATTTTGAGATAAGTGGCTAATGTTTTAATATTGCTGATATGCAAGAAAATTGTACATAATATGTACTGAAGTTTAAAACTTTCAAACAGGCATAGTCATATATTACACTTATAATGTGACATAATACTAGAGATAGATGAGTTATTAATTTTGCCAATACAATGGTCTCACATAATACTGTGATTGGGAGTTTCAAAATCACATTCTGGGTCTATTACTGTTTGTTCTGAATTTTCCATAGTCAGTATTTTCCATCTTATTTCACAGCTTTATGAAGAAGATGTTAATATTCTTTTTTTAGGCGGGCCAATACTGTGAATAATTAGGTCTCACAGGATTTAAAATGTGTATTTAAAGTAAAATCTAAGGTTTTATTAGTGAATCTGTAGGTCAAGAAAACCCTATCAGTATTTGTAGCTAGCTACACTTATCTTAAGCCTTTTCATTTCATATGCAGTCCAAAAAAAAGTTTTTAGGCTATTCTGACCATTCCAAGTGATAAAGGATCAACTAAATTAATCTCAAGTTCCTTGCAGCAAAGAATATAGCTTAAATAGAACTATATTTGCATTGTATTTTTGTTAAATAAGCTAACTATAAGGTAAATCCATACATGGCTTTATATTATATTGCAATATGGTATATGGGTAAATAGTGAAAATGTTATTACAGTATTGACCAGTGCATGGCATAATCACATATGTCTTTATTTTTTCTTCACAATTAAAAATAAATGTTTTAATATGTGCTATTTATTATTATTATTATTATTATTATTATTATTATTATAGTACAACTGTTAGTCATTTTTATGCTCTATGCACATATAAGGGAAAATACTGGTTATACAGTGTGTGTATCAAGACCACCATAATAAACGTCTCACTGGCAATTAGCTAGGGAACATGAAACAGTATCCAAAACAGGGACAAAAAAAATCACTTTTAATGACAAATAATTTACAGAAAATAATGCATATGATGGAACAAGATATTGATGAGTATTATCAAACATTTTGTTCAGTTAGAAAACCCCAAGGCCAGTGAAAGAGAAAATCTATAAACATTCATTAGATTTTGAAAAAAATTACCACTCGTTTCCTGTTGCCAGGTATTTCCAAAAGTTAATTTGTGATAATTTGTGTTTCAGGGAGTAGAAACGTGTGAATTATCCACTAGAGGGGGTAATTTTTTGGATTTATTACAAAAAGGAGAGACATTCTGAATATTTAAATGGCGTACAACATGGTCCCCCAAATGGTATAAATCTAGAATAGGATATGAACAAAGTTTTTACACATAAAGGTCATATTTCTCAATTTTTAGCCTTTTTCAATTTGTTAAAAAGTTATTAAATAAAACCTAACAAACTGATGGAATATGCTTGCGGGCAGGACCCTCTTTCTCTGATGTATTGACTCATCTTTCACCTTTCAGTTGTAGTTTTGTCATGCCCTTTGAATGTATGTACTATAAAAACTGCTGCGTAAATTGTTGGCTCTATATAAATAAAATTCTAGTTTGCCTTTCCATTTATAAATCCATGTTTCTTGCCACAACTTTTAGTTTCTTGCCCAACATTTGTATACATACAGGGCTGGCAATATGAATGTGCGTTCTTTTACATTGACCATGTGGTGTTCCTTAATATTAATATGGAGGGTGCAAAAAAATCTATGTCAATGATAACAGTGTGTATATGAATGTTTATGATAGTTAGAGTCATGGTTATTTGACAACAAATAACAAATAAAAGATGTGCAATGTTCTATATATATGCAACCTGGGTGTTGATTAAGTCCTATGTGTGCAATCTATGGGTTGGGGAAAGTCCTATATGTGCAACCTGGGTGCTTGGCAAGTCCCGTGAGTGCAACCTGGGTGCTTGGCAAGTCCTGTGAGTGCAATCTGGGTGCTGGGGCAAGTCCTATGGATGCAATCTGGGTGCCAGGGCTGGCCTTTGGGTTGTGTGCTCTATGTCTGCTATGTGGGTCATTGAATACTAATGTGCATTTTTTACTTAGTCACACTTTGGTAGCTTTCTGTTTGTTTTTCATTCTAACTTTGTTAACACCATAAAAATTAATTTGTTGATCTGTAATGAATCAATGTTCATATTCTTAATAGTGCATCCTGATGGGCCAACCTCACAGTTTCTTCTAGCTGCTCCTTTTATATATTTAAACCTGTCCTTAATAATGTAAAATTATTGGGCACATGTTTTCCTACATATATTTGGTGTAAAAACTAGGAAAGCTTGCACCAATGGCCCAGCACATATAATTAAAAAGTGATATTAATACACTGATGTGATATTGGGAGTTATGCTGTACCACCGTCAGTGTCTGGCTCAGGATATAGTGATGGGAGTTAGGGTGTATCACAGTCAATATCTGGCACAGTATATAGTGATGGGAGATATGCCGTACCACTGTCGGTGTCTATCTTGCTATAATGATAAAAGATACACTGTGCCATCCTCAGTGTCTGGATGATAATGATAGGAGTTATATTGTTGGGGTTGTGGTGATGGAAGTTGTGATATACTACTGTCAGGCTCAGTATATATTGATGGGAGTTATGCTGTACACCCCTCAGTGTCAAAATGTGAATAAATCACTGGGTTTGGGGAAATTTGTTATACTATTCTTTTTTTTAACCCTCTGCAGTTCTAATATCATAAATTTCCTTGTTATTTATTTTTGTACTTTCCTCCTTGGTATAAATAACCTTGGTAAAGCTATAACGGGGGGCACAATTTTCTATTGGAGCTACCCACAGCTTTGCCCCTCTTGTGCAGCGGCTTCTTTAAAGTCAGAGCACCGGATGTCACTCACATATTTAGTGTAATGCTGTTTGGGGAGCAAATATATCACTGACGACCAGTTTGGGCCCAGAATAGCACTGTTTGGGGGCAAAGCTTTCACTGGGAGAAGTGAGTGACATGTTACGTGGAGAAGTCAGGGGAGCCCAAAGAGGTGGAGTAGACATTAAGCATCATTGAAGGGGTTATGTTTGTTAAGGGGAGTAGTTAATAACGTTGCCACACCCACCTGGGAGCACCAAAAACAAATTGTACCAAGATGTCTGTGACCCTAGGCTCTGCCTTGCCTATAAGCATCTTTTTTTGTCCATGTAATATTCAATTTGTTCCAATGTTGCTTCAGTTGATTTAACAGTTGAAGTGCCTACTACAAGCACTTTAACGTGTCAAGCCATTATGGCAAAAAGCACAAAAAGTCCCTATGTGTGTAATATGTGCAATTGATTTCAATCTATCTTAGGAGAAAACTGGTCTTTTTTCAAAGCCATTTGGTGTTGAATATCAGATTTGAAGACAGCTGGATGGATGAATGGACATAAAATATTTGAAGTCAAAATTATTGTCATCAGGAGACCATTTTTGTGAACATAAAATTGTATTAAACATAAGAACAATTAAGCCTATTTACTCTGCTAAATGTAAATTTTTTACTTATTTTAAAACTGCAACCTTTTTTTCCTAACTAGTATTGAGACTTGTGCATTTAGATTCATAATCCCTGAAAACAAGGAGGGATCCCCAAAACAAATGAAAACAAAGCACTTTTATTCACTCTCTCTCATGCTCTCTCGGAATGTCTCCATACATTCCCTGCCGTTTACTTCTGTGTCCCTGTCTCAGTGCCATGCAGGTGATCTTACATCTTATTGTTCTTTTCTCTTCTCTTTTTTGTCTTCTTCCGCTACTCTGTGGACAACGGGACATGACCTTCAGCAAAATGGCAAAGCTTTTAGGCACTTCTTCTCCCTCGATTGTAGGACTGGGGGCGAGGATGTGCCTGGAATCTCCACCAATTTGCTGACGTTTACCAGGAGGTTACTTCAGGCAAAATGATGGAGATTTCGGGTACACTCTCTGCCCTGAGCCTGTATTTTGGGGGAGGAAGCTCCACCATTTTTATGACATTGCAATCTAAATACATAGACATTAATAGGTAGTTGGTCACCCCTTTACAGCTATAACAGCTTCCGCTCTTCTGGAGTATTTCTCTGGGTATTTTTGAACATTCATCCAGTAAAGCATTTGTGAGGTCAGGCATTGATGTTGGACGAGAAGGAATGGTTTGCAATCTCTGTGCAGCCAGTCAAGTTCCAAACTCCTCCAACCATGTCTCTATGCACCTTGATTTGTGGTCATTGGGACACAGTCATGATGGAATAGAAAATGACCTTCCCCACAGCTGTGCAATGCTATGCTCAATGTCTATGTATTTAAAATGCAATGTCATAAAAGTCCCTGTTGGTGTAACGGTCAGGTGTCCCAATACTTTTGTCTGTGTAGTGAATATAAACACTATATACAGTAGCGTACCTAGCGGGGGGCGGGGGGGGGGGCGGTCCGCACCGGGTGCCGCTCATCAGGGGGGTGCCAACTTGCCGGCACCCCTCCAGAGACGGACAGTAATGTCCGCCGCTGGAGGAGAAGGCTCGCAAGGGAGCGGTATCGGAGGTCTTTAACAAGCCACCGGCTCCCTTGAGTGACTTTAAGCCGGTGAACCGGCTTAAAATCACTCAAGGTAGCCGGAGGTCTGTTAAAGACCTCCGATACCGCTCCCTCGCGAGCCGCGCGGCAACTGCTACTGTGCGCCGGGGTTTGTTGTCAGATCCCGGCGCACAACACTGAAGTTGCGCCCACCGCCGTCCGTGCCCTCTGACCCGGAAGAGGAAGAAAAGGAGCTGACTGCTTTAAGAAGAAAAGATGAAAGGTAGGAAATTATTCAGTGAGAGTGACAGTGAGAGTGGATTGGTATGTGTGGAATCTGTGGATTGGTATGTGTGGATTGGTATGTGTGGATTCTGTGGATTGGTAAATGTGGATTGGTAAATGTGGATTGGTATGTGTGGATTCTGTGGATTGGTATGTGTGGATTGGTTAATGTGGATTGGTATGTGTGGAATCTGTGGATTGGCATGTGTGGATTGGTATGTGTGGATTGGTAAGTGTGGATTGGTATGTGTGGATTGGTATGTGTGGAATCTGTGGAATGGTAAGTGTGGATTGGTAAGTGTGGATTGGTAAATGTGTGAGAGTGATGGGTGTTATGCTGTACCATTTCCAATGTCTTTTTCATTATATAATTATGCTCTAAAGTACATCATAACTCCCATCACTCTATACTGTTCCATACAGTGGCAGACCTGGGAGACAGAGGCCTTGCACCCCCACCGCAGGACTCCTGAAAGGTAAGTGAATTTCAAAGGGGGGAGAGGGTAGATAGTTAGGAGGGGGTAGATAGGGAGAAGGGAGTGAGACGGGGGGATAGGGGGTAGATAGGGAGAAGTGAGTGAGAATGGGTAGATAGGGAAGGGGGCAGAAGGTGGTGAGAATGGGTAGATAGGGAGAAAGGAGGGTAGCAAGAATATTGAAATAAAGAGTCAGAATGAGAGAGCGAAAATGAATGGATTAATGTGTGGATGAATTGTGTGAATGAGTGAGAGAATTAATAAATTTGTGAGAATGCATTAATGAATATGTGTAAATAATTTGTGTGAAAGAATAAATGATTGTGTGAATGAATTGTGTGAATGAAAGTGAATTAGTGAGTGACTGTAAAAGTGTTTGTGTTAATCATAGGTGTATAGTTGATTTGTCAAAAAGGCAAAAATGGTATAAGCAGGGTGTTTATGGGACAAAAATGGCACAGGCAGGGTGTTTATGGGACAAAGATGGCACAGGTAGCGTGTTTATGGGACAAAGATGGCGTACACTCGGCTGTTTGGGAACAATACTGACTCATGCTGGGCTGTTTGGGGACAAAGATGGCACGTCCTATGTGTATGTAATTTGGGTGCTGGTCAGGTTCTATGTGTGCAATGTGGACGCCGTTTTTTTTGGAGGGTTATTAAAGAAAGCACTATTATATGTTCAGTAAATGTTATTTAAACGTATTTATTTTACTTATAAGTTATTAATTTATTTTTTCAGATTTCTTGTTGTTTACAGTTGACATACAGTTTACAAATTGGTGCAATAAATATTCTTGCTAACATAATTTTGTAGATGTCTTTACATTTGGGGGGGGGGGTGCCACTTACAGGATCCGCCCCGGGTGCCAAATACTCTAGGTACGCCCCTGACTATATATTAATGAAAACGGTGTGTTCCATGAAAAGCTCAGTAAATAAATGTTCTCCAAATTGAAATCTACTATGGTATTATGTTGGCCAATCTGGCTATGTAAAAATTATCTATCTATCTATCTATCTATCTATCTATCTATCTACACAGCAGCAGTACAAACAGAAGTAAATATGACACTGATTTTACTGCCTGCAGTTATTTGTGACCTTAAATGTAGAGTTCAAGTTTACACTTTGTAGCACAATTATGTAAATTTGTCTTTCAAGCGCTACATTGCAGATAATCAATTATTCTATTCATACATGTATTTGAATGTCCATAATTCAATTAAACACAAAATAAATTAAAAGGAATAGATGCATAAAACATAAAAAAACATACAACTATTATTTTGTTCGCACTTTTCAATATCATTTTTCCATTGTGTGTACAGAAAATAAGAGTGTTTTTGTTTACAATCATCATTATTATTATTATTTATTGTTTTATATAGCGCCATCAGATTCTGCATCTTTGCACAAAGGGACATAACAATTAGTAGATAACATAACAAGATGACTTACAGAAACCTTGCTCAAATGATCTTACAATCTTTGAACCAGATGAAGTGCTATTTTCCAGGGTCAGTTTTTTCTTTCTCCAGACCCAGTCCCTACCTGCTACCCATCCATTAAAGGCCCAGTAGTCAGCAAAAGCCCCTGGGGACATCAGTTTCATTATTATTCACAACCCCCTGAGAAATTTGAGGTGGATATTGCAAGTTGACACTTAATTCTAAACAGCATTTGTAATGTTTAATTAGCTGTTTTTTTCAGCTTGCATACAGTTGACACTCTTTTTGTGCACTTTTATACATGCACTTTTTTTGTGAGTGCTCATGAAAGTTGGGGTTAGTGAATTTCCAAGTTGGACTTTGGTCCAACTCATGTGGTTTTGCTGCTAGAAATCGCAGTAATATTATTATATTATTAGCCCCCTGCTATTTTGTGGTGGTACTGTAGGTGGTTTGCAGATGGTCAATTAATGAAGGTCTGTTCCAAAAAAAGGTATAGATCTCACTATCAGCATACTAGACCCCATAGATAATTATACTTACATACAAAAGCAGACACTAACTTACCAAACGTTCACTTCAGGCCTTGCACTCTACAAGGGGCCAAGTGAGAGAGATCATTTAATTGGCACCCTCACTCTGCCTCTTTTCCCCAACACATTCTTCTCATATGGACCTACTAAAGCACATGCACCATACCCTTGCACCCCTACAATGGAAGTGCTCAGCTGGGTCACATAACACAATGCTATGTAGTGCCAGCACCCCTAACTCCAAGTTAAAAAAGAGTCGGTGTTACACTGAAAGATGTTCTGACATGGATTTGAATGACAAATGAATTATTCTAGAATATTGAAATGCTTCTGGATATGGGGTTCTCATGTACTGTGTACAGTTTCTATGTATGCCTCTTGGTCCAGCGTGTTGAAAGTGGGATCTATACCTCTCCTGGCACAGATCTTCATCATCTAGACAGAATTTGTACTCTGCATACCAATGCATTAGAACAAAGCCTAATATAAATTATTTTGCATGGCATGTGCATATCTGTACAGGTGTATATCTCATGAACCGGTGCAATTAATCTTTTATCATAATCAACATGAGCTACATCATTACTGTTATCTGATATGAAACAAAATGGGACAACTTATATGCAAAATGTTTCTCCATTTTCTTTGTTTAGTTGACTTTATTTGTTTGTAATGTGTAGTTTTAAAGGAAAAGTTTTGATGGGGGTCACTATTGTTTCTTGATAAGTCTTGTCTAGTACACACATAGTGATATGTGTTGTATATATTTCATTTATCAAATAAGTATGACATATTGTATATATCAATACTGTAAAACGTAAAAGAAATTGCTACATTTCTTGTATTAGAGAATCTGTGTTTCAGTAAATAATGGCAAATCATGTTTTTGGCATAAACTTCTTTCCAAGTTTCAATCTCTCCTTTTACCCTTTTTTAGTTGACCAGGAATTGAACTATAAAAAAAAGTTTTCTTAAGTACATCTGGAAGGATGTAAAAAAGGAGTAAATATATTTTTGTTGGACACTCTCCAATACACAATGATTCGGCCAAGCTATTTTATTATATTATTATAGTCATTTGCGATGGTCGTTTGAGTTTGATGTTACTTGTGTCTTATTTGGATATGATTTTGAGAATTTCTTATGAACAAAGGATTTTTTTTCTAGCACCTAATCACTCAATTAAAAGTAAATTTTATACTCATTAACCAAAACAACCAAGTCAATCCATGATTGGGATCATTTTTGTACATACCATAATCATTTGATTTCCTGAGCGGTGTCCAGTGTTGTGCATTCAAATGGTCAATTCAAGTAATTAACCATGCATTGTGGTCTGTATTAATAAAAAAAAATTATTTGGTAAAATTTCCGCTATACCCTTCAAGATTTAAGTTAAAGTTAAAGAGTTAAATCTCCACTGATCTAGATAAGTATTTTTATTTCTAACTGAATGCATTTGTTGTGTTTTCTCCATCACTGGAATGATTATTTTACAAGACTTTACAAACCCTGGATGAGCTGGATGATTTGGATGAGCACCCCATAATGCTGTTTTTGGAAGGAGCGGTTAGATCTAACACAGCAGCAGCTGCTGAGAATGCTTTCATATGTAGGCAAATGAATAAATACAAATACATATGTGACATTGTCATGAAGGCAAAGTCATAAATTCTTCCTAAACTCATTAAGGTAATTAGCTAGCACCTAATCAATTTGGCAATGAAATTGTTTTAATGAACATGCTTTCTGTTTCTAAGAGAGTTTGATATGACTTGCAGAATACGTTATCTTCTGTACGAGTATTATAAAATCATCAAATATGGTTATATCAATGCAGGACACTAAAATGTGTTCAGGACCCTCCATAACCTAAACTACTATTTAGATTTTCATTTTGATTTGCCCCTGTTATCATGTGATGTAAAGGGAAATTAAAGGTAAAGGTTACATTCCACAATAACCCAGACTCTCCTGACTATGTACAACATTTTATTCAAATCAGCTATGCCCCAACCTCTCATCCTCTCCCCAATGCGATGAGGGATGAATTCTGAGAGGGACATGGCCCATCCTGTGCATCTTCATCCTTCTCCACCCTCTGTCCTGTGCAATAAAGAATGCCTACCAACCCCTATATCTCCCTTCGGATGTCAAGGAGTGGACTATGAAACCCAGTGTCCATTCCATTGGAATTCAAATGGTGCAACCTGTAGAAAAAAATCACTCATCTTTAATGACATCCCACGATGATCATAGAAGCCCTCAGTCTAGAGCTTTCACAGAAGGAAAGTGTCTTATATAAAAACAAAGGCATTTAAACAGGACCTAAAGGTGACAAATACAACCTTGACGCACAAAATAATTCTCTCCTTGTCTAATGCTATCAGACTCTAAATTGGCTGTTGTTGTGAGGCCCCCCACAACAGGACGCATACTCTGTACACATACCCCCTTTGGATGGGGAAGGAACAAATTTGTTGTCTGAAAATCAGTGACACATGTTCTGTCAGACCCATTTTGTATATTACAACAACCTACAAAATAATCTGACCAAGATCCATTTGAAAAAAATGTGAAATATGGAAAAAAAATTGAAAATCAGATAGGATACGGCCAATTTTATCATATTCGAATAAACATAAATGTGTGGACCATAAAAATATGGTAGCTCTGGCTGTTAATTACCGTATTTGCTCGATTATAAGACGAGGTTTTTTCCAAAGCAAATGCTCTGAAAAATACCCCTCGTTTTATAATCGAGGTCGTCTTCTAATCAGACCTCATTCTGCTTCGGGCCGTGCTGCTTACCGGGCTTTGATCGCGAGCAGCGTCTCTGCTATTAGCAGCAGGAGAACAGGAAGCTAGCACAGTCCTCACATAACTCTACCTCCCCCCTCCTTCCTCTGGGGGCGGGGCCAGTGAAGTTGCTCGCACAGCCGGGCCCCTGTAGAAGTCTGCGAGTGGGAGATCTGCAGTTCAGGTAAGGGGGTCGGGGGGTGGGGGGTTTGAGCATGTGTGTGTATGTGTGATTAATGGAATGAATGAGTATTTAAATGTTTGTGAATGAGTGTGTGTGTGTGCTAGCATGGATGTGTAAGGGGGGTGGGGGTGGTAGCATGGCATAGGGAGGCTGTAATCACACTTCTAACATCCCCAGGTTCCAGCATGTACTGGCTGCCTTGGCTTGATAGGAGTGTGATTGCTGTTAGCAGTATATATATATATATATATCTCCAGAAATGCATTTTAACCCCCTATATGCCACTCAGCCCATTGATATGCGTTTTAAGCCCCCTATATGCCAGAGTGGCATATAGGGGTATAAGGCATATCATGGGGCAGAGGGGCATATAGGGGGTTAAAAGGCATATCATGGGGCACAGTGGCATATAGGAGGGTATAAGACATTTCTGATATGCCTTTTAACCCCCTATATGCCCCTCTGCCCCATGATATGCCTTTTAATCCCCTATATGCCAGAGTGGCATATAGGGGTATAAGGCATATCATGGGGCAGAGGGGCATATAGGGGGTTTAAAGGCATATCATGGGGCACAGTGGCATATAGGAGGGTATAAGACATTTCTGGAGGCAGAGTGGCATATAGAGGGTTAAAAGGCACATCATGGGGCAGAGTGGCAAATAGGGGGGTATAAGGCATTTCTGGGGGCAGAGTGGCAAGCCTGGGGGCAGATGTGCATAACTGGGGGGGGCAGGTTGGCAAATAAAAGGAAATAAAAAATATATTTTTCTCAATCATAGCTTTTATTAAATATGAAAATTAGTTTACATGAATTAATATTTACTAGTAAAACTTTTTTCCTATAGGGTAGTCTTATATTCAGGCTTTTTGTTTTTTTCCTAAATGAATATTTTGATTTTGGGGGGTCGTCTTATAATCAGGGTCGTCTTATAATCGAGCAAATACGGTATATATATATATATATATATATATATATATATATATATATATATATATATATATATATATCATGAATCTAGGTACCTTTACTATAATATATCTTTATAGTGTATCACACATTATGAGGAATTGCTCCTCTGATTTAACAATATTGGGCCACTGTCAAAAACCTTTTCTGGGTGTTTCACTTGCATTTACACATATTGCACCCACAAGGATGTTTAGAATAACAAGGGCTTTAGGCACCATTGACACATTCAATGTATAATTTTAGTGTTATTTTAATTCATGGCAAAAAGAAAACAATGAAAATAAAAGTTTATTTATAAATTATATAATATAATTTCTTTTAGAAAGTGTCATTAGCTGTAGAGTTAAGGAGTAATTTTTTTTTGCAATCTATCTGTAAAATAACAGGAAAGGAGAAAGTGTTTCTAGTTGAGGTCATAATAAGAGTGAAAAACCTATGGGAATGCTCTTTGACAGATGCCTGTTTGGTCTGATGTTTTCCTACATCTCGAAAATGTGTGTTGGATCCAAAGGCTTTAAATGACAAAAGCTGGCACATAATCTGATCTGACACAAGACTGAAGGTCAGCAGAAAATTCTCTTATATCAATGTATAGAGATTAATTCTACAGGAGATCTATTATTTTTTGCTAAAAGAAACATAATCTCTTGTATTTAATCTTCAATAATATGATGGTAGATGTTTAGAATTACATTTTCTTCAAAATTGTGTTTTATAGGTTTGATTTATCAACAATAATTTCAGCATTTTAATATACTATAAATAATAAAAAAAATATATAACTTTAATACAATGTAATCCAGGATCTTTGTTAGTGCTATAGCTGTTAAATACAATTTACAGTGTCTACTGTCTCTGTTGCGACATGAGGTGGATATATACAGTACTCTGTCTTTACAAGACTGAGGTCACTGCTACCTGTTATGGACATCCTTTCATATATGTGGGTTACATTTAGGAAATGAAAGCACATAATGATAAACTGAGTGATCAATGGACTCCTAATTTATCAATGTATACACAAACCTTCACTTATACTTTGATTTAACCATTTATAATTTCATCCATAATAATCCTAATGTTAGTGGTGTCTGGGTTCAGTATTTCTTCAGGTTCAGGGCCCCTATATAACTAACATGCATACATACTATGATTCACTATAATCATAACACGTTACACTTACATGCATTCACCTTCTTTCTCCTGCTCCTTCATTCTCTCCCAGGTGCCACTTAACATAGGCTCACCCCTGACACTCCACCATACAACCGAAATTGGGGCACATGTACATGGGAAATAAATAACAATAGTGTGATATTGTAAATAAATACGGAGTGTTGTGTGTTATAAAAATCACTTACAAACAAATGTAAGAAATCAGATCCCATCAAAGAATTCCAAGAAAATGCTTTTAATTGCTTCTTAAAAATCTATAAAACAAATAGGATCCAAATAGAGCAGTATTCTAATGTAAATGCTACTATATAATTAGAATGCACTTACAGAGAGCTGTGGCATAATGCGGATGTTATGCAAATGTGCTCGATGGTAAAAAGAGCCCAGAGGTAATATGGATAAATTGGATAAGTTGGAAACATAGCATTGTCCAAAATGTCCTATTTAGCCTATAGAAATGTGGCCCAAAATACCGGCCTAGTGATATGCAGGCGCAGTGGCGTCACTAGGGTTGGTGTCACCCGGTGCGATGACACATGGTGTCACCCCCTCGACGTGGTGCCGTAATTCCTCCCTAGCCGTCCTGTGATGATCTGCCAGTGCCAGGTCTGCCTCCTCCGCTCCGGTTCCACCGCTGTGGCCGCGCTATGGTAGGGTGATCCAAGGCGGATTGCACTCTTATAGAGTTCCCTGCCTGGTGTGGTGTCACCCCCTGTAAGGTGTTACCCGGGTTGTGACACCACTGTGCGGGAGGGGTGGCCTCCTTCACACCAGTGTCTGTACCTCAGGGTAACACAATTCATGCCATGTTATCTTGCTAGGTGCTTCAGTTAGCGGACATTGTGTGTGCAAATCTGCAAAGAAGAGGGAGGCCCAGGCTCCTTGCTCTTTCAGGTGACCCTGTACCAATAATGAATATTATGGTACATAAAAAATGAACAATTAAGTGCCTTAGTGATCCTTTTCTTTGCTAATTCAAAAATAATAATAAATGTTTTTAATGTGAACCACTGTTTATCCTTTAAAGAAAGTTCTGCGTAACCTTCTTCTCAGCAAGCTTCTCCCATATGCTTTTGTAGATAGGAATGGGAAAAAGTTAAATAGCCCCTGGTTTATTTTCTATACTGTAGCTACCAATAAATCCACATAATGGCTGAGGGACTCATTTGCAGCCACCAGTCTTTCAACTTAAGTAATCTCATTGACCTATTAAGGTCTAAAACAACAGAGAATATTGATGTAAAAAATAAACCTTGATCAATAATAAATTTAACAATATACCATGTTTGAATCTGTGTAACACAGCTGGAAATCAACAGATCTAAAATACATGTAAACCCAGAAGAACATACTTGTTTAAAAAAGGTCAAGAAAATTAAACAGGCAATATGTCAGTTGTAATAATGTGCACCATTCTGCAACAGTTTTATTATATATGGGGTGAAATATAGGTTGCCTTCAAGGTCAATTTCGGGTGAAAGGAGGAGTCATCCTAAGGTCATTTCAGCACCCATGCAGGTCAATAACATCTTTTTGCTTCCACGGAATACAAGGCACTCACACCCAATCAATCCAGCAATACAGCTGCTGCGCAGAGTGTAATGAGCACTGTATAAATGTAGTCTATCATCACAATACATGCTTTTTAAGTCCTTTCTCTTTTCATGTAAAACCTTCTGCTGTCAAATTCAGCATTCATTCATGCTGCAGCGAGCAGAGAAAGTGAGAAATCATGCTCTGGTCGGGGTTGGTAAAAGGTCACAGCTGACAGGCACTAAGGTTAAAATGCTGAGTTAAAATACTGTTCATTATAGCTGCCTCTTTATTTCTAACAACCTTTGTCCATTGTCACATTTTACTCTAGCATGTCCCGCCTGTAGCTTACTGGGAAATGACTATAAAAAAGATAAATAGTTTTAATATAAACACGTGTGTCCCAACTAAAGTGCCTGTGTGCGCCCAATGCAAAGCAAGGGGATTTGAGAATTCTAGGGGAAGCTGCCCTAGCCTTGTATTACAGTGCTTGGAAAAAGTATTTTCATCTTCTCGATTTCTTCTATTTTGGCTTATTTGAAACATTAAAATGTTTCAGATCATCCAATTAATTTTAACATGAGACAACATGAGTAAACACAAAATGATCACTTTATTTATTGAGTTAATCTAAACCTATATCACACACATGAAAAAAACTATTAACTGGCTACACCACCCTTAGCAGCACCAACTGCAATCAAACATTTACAATAACCGGCTATGAGTCTTTTACATCGCTGTGGAGGAGTTGTAAACCACTCTTCTTGGCAGAATTGTTTTAAATTAGCCACTTTGGAGGGTTGTCGACCATGAACCGCCTTTTTTTAAGGTCACGCCCCAGCATCTCCATCGGATTTAACTCAAGCCTTTGACTAGGCCACTCCCAAACCGTCATTTTGGCCATTCAGTAGTGCAGTTGCTTGTGTGCCTAGGATCGTTGTCCTGCTGCATAAATCAACTGTGCTAGAGGTTTAGGTCACAAAATAATGGTCAAACATTCTCCTTCAGGATATTCTGGTAGAGAGCTATCAATTATGGTAATTTACAAAGGTCTTGAAGTATCAAAGCAGCCCAAGACCCTGACACTATCACTACCGTGTTTAAATGTTGGTATGATATTCTAAGTGTAGAATGCTGTGTTAGCTTCATGCCTTATGTAAAGGGACCCATGTATTCCAAAAAGTTCCACTTTTGAAACATCAGTCAACAGAATATTATGCCAAAGGTCTTGGTGGTCATCAAGATGTTTTTTTGGCAAATGCGCGATGAGTCTGTACTTTTTTGTAAGCTGTTGTTTTTGCCACACAACCCCCGCATGATGCCATTTTTGCTTAGTCTTTGTCTTATTGTGGAATCATGAACATTGACCTTAACCAAGTGAAGCCTGTAGTTCTTTACATGTTGGTCTGGGGTTTTGTGACCTTTTGGATGAGTTATTTATGCACTCCCATTAGGTTTTCTTCATTTGTAGATAGTGGCTCTCACCATGATTCTATGGAGTCCCAGAGCCTAAGCAATGTAGAAATGTAACCCTTTCCACACTTATAGATGTCAGTGACTTAGTTTCTCATCTGTTCTTGAATTTCTTTAGACCGCTGCATAATGCGCTACTTTGTGAGACCTTTTAGCCTACTTCACTTCTAGTTTACAACATTTAAAAAAATAATTCACATTTTGCTGAACAGCTATCAACTGCTTACTTGATAAAATACCACACCCACTGCCCAAATCTCCACCCACTCTGCCCAACCCTCATAATTAACATAATTTAGCCCAGCATTATTATTATTAATAAAGTTGACATGAAAGTATCAGGACATGCTTTCAAATCCCGGGACTGTCCCAAGAAAAATCGGCAATTATAGTTCTATGTAATTGATGTTTAGATTCCATAGGGCTGGTAGTAATCATGACGGGGTATGTCTACTTAAATGGAACCCATTTAATAATCAGACGAAGGCTCAGCACTTCAAGTTGTGAGGTGTTTTAATGTCCACACACAAACAGTGGCAATGTTTCGACCCCTAGAGATGGCTTGATAAAGACCTCTAGGGGTCTAAATGTTGTCACTGTTTGAGTTTAGTGGGGCTTTAGCCCCTCTGCCACATTACTGTTGGCAAATCACCCCATATCACCATAACGGCTAATCAAGCTGTTGGGGAGATCAGAGTTGTTCTTTGTAAGAGGCTCATTCATACTATGCTTTTCTGTGCCTCTCCAGCGTGGTCTCTGTAGTATATTGTAATAAATGCTGTGACTCCTGGGGTAGTGTGCTGGGACATCACATCATGCACTGGTGCTCAGATCAGAGGGAGCAGTGAGCAAGAAAGATGTGATGTAAGTCCTGAGGGAGCAGGAGAAGTTCCCCACCTAAATACACTAGTATATGATGTCATATGTCAGGCTGCATGCAGGACATTCAACTGCTAAAGTCTGTGAGATACTGAATGCTAGCCTCCACTCAGGGCCGGCCGAAGACTTAACGCCGCCTGGGGCGAAGTTTAAAACGCCGCCCCCCCCCCCGCCGACGCCAGGGGGGGCATTTTAAACTTCGCCGACGCCATAATCTACGATCCCCCCCCCCCCCCGGTACTTACCTTTAAACAGTCCTGCGGCGAGTCTCCCTGCTCTGCCACGGTGCCGGCTTGTAATGCTGAGCGCCGGAAATTGACGTCACTTCCGGCGCTCTGCATTACAAGCCGGCACCGGGACCGAACAGGGAGACTCGCCGCAGAGGAGAGAGAGAGAGGGGCGCCGAGCGGGTAAGCGAAAACCACTCGGTGCCCCTCTCTCTCTCTCCTCCGCTTCAAAAAATCAAAAAATTAAAAAATTTAAAAAAAGCGCTTGGGGCGGCAAAGTGCCGCCCCTTCTAAAGTGCCGCCTGGGGCAATTGCCCCAGTCTGCCCCATTATAGGGCCGGCCCTGCCTCCACTAAAACACCCTCTCTTTGCTACCAAAGTAAGAAAATAAGAGAGGAAAGTACATTGTTGTTGCAGATACTGTGATTCGTGGTGGCTTATGGCTGATGAAAACGAGAAAATAAAAACAGCACAAGGATGTGCTATAATTCTGGGCAGGTTGGGTTGTTCACATTAAATATATGGGATATCAAAACTGTATTTAAACTTTCTAGTATTCTGTTCACTATAATGGTTGTTCAGCGAAAGTTGGCAGACATTTGAAATACACAGAATATGTTAACAAATTTTCAATTAGTTATCTAGGTTAAAATACAAAAATAATATCACATTTTAATAATCTTTCTTTGTATAAACTGTGGAGTTACGGTCTTGTTGTAAGACATTACATAGATTTTTCTTGTGTAAAATAAATATTTTTGTAGATTTAAAACCAATATGTATTTATTATAACTGTGTGTGTTTCCTCAATGGATTTCAAAATAAAGTGTTATGGCTTAAATCACAGGAGGCTAAAGTCAGTTTTAACAAGATAGGCTGCATCATTTCAGAACTCCGAATGAATGACTGACTTTAACTAAAATGTTTCAATTCCGTGAGCATATAGGTGCATAAATAATTCAGAATTAATCCCCGCAGAGGGGACAATGGGAACCGTAAATTATCCATGTGCCGTCCTCCACATTAGAGGCAATGAACCTATAGTAACAAACTATGAGCGTTACTCATTACACACATTTCACAGACACCTTAACCTTTTGAATATTAATTTCTCTCCACAGCATGCTGCTGGCATTTTTTTTCTTTTCACGTGCATGCTCTTGTTGCATTACTGACTTCTACAGCTCAGCGTGCGTTATTAAGATTGACAAAATGTTATGCAAATATTTAATTTCTATAAAATACAATAAATTTCATAAATGCTTGATTATTTACATGTGTCTCTCTTGCCAACACAGCCTTCTGTTATGGGGGTGGACTAAGTAAGAAACCACTAAACACATTCACTTGTTTGGGGTAATACCTTTTTTTGTGTATTATACAGACAAATAGAGAAGAATAAATAGCATGCCTTCTGCTATTTCAGAAGTATGTGTACATAAACAGTAAATGAACATCCAAACACACAGATTTGATAAGGGGGAAGCACAAAAATACTAAAATTAATTATACAATATAATAAAACATTTAAATGAATTCATAATTACATTTAAAAATGTTTTTTTTAATACTTAGCGTAAATAATAAAAGAATCTTACCTTCAAATTGACTTTAAGAGGGGAACTCCCACCACCTCTTACCCAATATATTTTTAATATAGCATTACCTATGTAAGTAATCAGACCCGGACTGGCAATCGTGGGGAAGCCCTTGATCTTTTAGGCCAGCTGCCTCATACATTTTTATGCCCATTTTATGGTCTACAACTGGGCATATTCACCTGTGCTTTTGCCCAGTGTGCCAAATTCCCAGTCTGGTCATGCAACTAATACATACTTTAGTGTTGTCATTAATATTGATTGGGGCTCTCTCAAAGCAGCATGGATGGATGGACCAGGCTTGCTTGCTGATGGGGGTGATTAGTCAGCCAAGTGTATGCCTAACCACTCTTCTGGTGGCAAGTATTTATTTATATAGTACAAAAAATACAGCGCCTCCAGTCACATATACAGTGCCCCCAGCACTTAATGCAGGGGTCACGTGTACTTCCTGCACTGACTCTGCACATTAGGAGAAGACTGTCAAAGTCAGTGAGGTATGCCCTTGTTCTGACCCTAGTGTGACTCCGCATGAGATGTCCTCAAGCCACAAGGTAGGGGAGGAGCATAAGAATATGGCATTCGCATAGTAAATACCTGATGTGGGTCTGGCAAATAGAAGTACAAGACGCGATGCAAGGGCCAGCCCAAGGCATTGTGCTGCCTGGATCCAATGGTGAAACAAATTGTGGCAGCGGCTATCAAATTGGGCCCTCCAGTAATGACTTGACCCCTTTGGCTCTGACATACATAGTTATTTAACTTTCCTTACTTCACCCAAGTATCACTGATCCTATGGCACTCTTTAACCTTGCAACCAGAAGCAGATATTGGAATGATGCAACATAGCATTAAACATAATAGCATACGGACACAACATAATAGCATACATACGGACACAGCATAATAGCATACATACGGACACAGCAAATACATATTTTCAGGTATGGAGTGTCTGAAGCCAGCAAAGCATAGTATAGTATCATCCTATTTAATCTGAAGTTCATCTTAGATAGGTGATGCTGGAGAGCTGTGAACCACCAGGCTGTACACATGGAGGGAACAATTAAAAATAGCATACTGCTTCATCTAACACCTACCTACAAAGCCAACATTATTAGGTATCCTAGTTCACCTGGGTATAAGCATGACATGTAGTAGAAAGGCACAAAACACATAATGATAGCATAGAACCCTTGTGTGTAAAACCATACAGTTTATTTCTGCTTCATTAGATGGAGAGTTTTCTGAACATCCCATGGCTTTGTTAGTTATAACGCCACACAATCTTGAAGTGCATTGAAACCTTGTGGGGTAGAAAAGGGATGAAATATGTATTCTTCTATTCAAATCCAAATACAGAGATAAAACTACAAAAGATTAACATTTTAGGTATCCATATCACCTTAGTACGTTCAGCAAACTTGCATTTACAGAAAGATAATGTTTAGCCAGATTACTTCTGCTTTGTGTTGCACATAGTTTCAATATCAACTACTGGCATTAGCTAGAATCCTCATATTTGTGACTACATGAAAACAGTGCCTTTATAACAGTGGCTAGAGGTTAGAGGGGATTTTGCCGCAGCCAGAAGTGGGCATGGACTTACTATACCCAAAGAGCCACCTTGCGGGGCACAGCTTCAGGGTGACACAAGGAGGCCACATGTTTGTGCTGCAACAGCATAGACTTCCATTGACTTTAAAGCTCCCACGGGTGATTAGGGGAGATCAGTGGATATTCCCAACCACCTCGTGATTCCCATTGCCTACAAAAGCGGGACAGTGGGGGCAGCTATCCCATTGCTCAAAAATTGGGGCTATCCCACAAAAACCTAGACATTTGGGAGAAACTTGAGAAATCTAGCCTTGACCATGCTGAACGGTAGCTACATGTGCCTGGTGTAGCGCTGCATCACAAACATAGCAAGCCACAACTAAAAGCAAGCCAATATTTACCATATACTGTTACCAACGTATATAGCACATCAAATTTAAAACAGATAGACATTTTGGCAAAAGAACAAAATAAAAAATAATGCTAACTTGCATCGTATGAGAGAAAAGGCCTTTGTATATTAAATACAATGGGACATTACTTTAACCAGTTTTCCTAGTTCATCCAGTTTTAGGTTGTCATACTTGTTGTCCTAAAACTGCATTGAAATAAAAGTAAAGACTTAATGGTAGAACTTGGTAGTCCTTGTTGACTTTCAATTAAAAAAAATCCCATGGGAAATAAGACCTGTCCATTTTGTTGGCTATCACAATGCGGTGAGTATAGGACTTATATCCATCTAACATAAGATAAGAGGGCATAGTTGACGGCTGCCCAGGACACTGAGCTGAGAGTTGGCACAGTCATTGAGGTTATTTGCTGTTTTAAAGTGCATGAAGGAGGGGATTGGTGAGGACATAGTTCACCTAGGGTTCTATAGTTCCTAAAGATGGGACTGAAATGCAGAAAAAAAACATCTGTAAGGTATTAACTTATGGCTTCCTCCATCCCCTCTAAATTGTAAGCTTGTGAGCACTGCCACCTTTACGTAATATATCATTTTTTTTTACTCCATTTTAGTTTTGTAATACCCTTTGAATGTATGCACTGTAAGAAGCGCTGCTTAAACTGTTGGTGCTATTTGTATTAAAGATAGTCATAATAATAACAAAGTAGGTTAATACTCTTTTTTACTTTTACTATATTACATTTTGACCAATACAATTTAACTGATAACGATTTTGGCTTTATCTATATTTTACCATTTATATCCTATTTTCCCATATACAACCATACATCCCATACTCTATTTAAATGTATTTTTACTTTGTTATTAGTATTTATTGTTTTATATGTTGCTACCATGCAAAGGTAAACAGAATTTAATAAGTAGGACATCAAATAATAATTTGATTTACTAAAATTTACTACATTTACTAAAACAAAAGGTCCTTGCTCAAACAAGCTAACAATCTTTTTATCAAATCCTACTCATACTAAAAGCTCAGCTATTCTTCCTCTTATTGATTTACCAATCCCCATATGACTATGAACAATATATATTTTCACTCCAAATGCAATCTCATGCCTTGATCCCTAAACCCATGCAATTTGTACACTCTTTTAACACTACCTTATTGTTGTGGCTACTATACTGTAATGAGCCATAAATGTTCAGTTATAATATCAATTCACAATAGCTTCTGATCAAGTGATATATATACTGTTTGTCAGAAATCTAAATATTCAGGCATAATAATGTAAAGGAGATCACAAGAAGATGGAGTGGCTTTGCATTCATGCAAATGAGTATGAAAAATATATAAAAGTAATGCACTACAATACCCCCAAGGCATGCCTGCTTCCAGATCTAGCCAAAAAAGAATAATATTGCTTTGACCGCAAGTGAAATGAGCCATGTAAGGAAGGCTGCTTAAAAGGAGGACCCCATCTGGTCTAATTTACATTCTCCAACATTGTATAACTGGTGTTAATATAACACGACTACTGGATTCTGTTCTATTTAATTTAGGTATCAACAAATTATGTCATCTTACAAAATCAAACATAATACATAATCAGATGCATATGTGGCCTAAGATGAATTATGCACAATGCCAAGCAGGCTACTACCACAATTATTACAGCATACCACCTGCTTACTTTAGTCCTTGTCTTGAAAATTAAGTCTAGAAGTTAAAGCCTGTGGAGGTGTTTATTCAGTATGTGGCCTAGGCAGTGATTTATTAAGGTTGGGCACCTCACTCATGGCAGCTCTCCAAGCTGTGACACCTGTCCTAGTTTTTGTGTGAGAAAAAAAGCTGCCCAACCAGCCCAACTGCCCTAGGCATGGTTGGCCAAGGCCAGTATACATTGTTGTGCCTAGGGCCTAGTAGCATCTCAGTCTACCTTTTATACATAAGACATTATTCTGGCATTAAAACATTTAGTATGCATAATTGGCCAGACATAAGCAGAACATGGATGGAAACTAGACAGAGGTTATATGTAATGCTGTTTTCATACGTGATGTTATGATTACTTTTAAGACCCAACTTCTATGTCTACTCAAAAGCACGGCAGACAAGGGCCATAACTAAAATACCCAATGCTACTTGAGTATCGCAAGAAGACCAGTGTAAGATAGAACCATCAGGCCAATTCATTGCTATTATAAACTGAAGTGCCAAGATGGCACAAGTAATGAAAAGAAAAAAAACAGGCTTTTTTAAATTAAATGGAACTAGTACAAACAAGCAAATTAATAACCATGTTTCTATATACATATAACCATTTCCTTAGTCTTTCTGGACAGATTCTTCCTCTGAAGGTAAGAAAAGTTAATGAAGGCAACACAAATTACAACAGTATAGGCTAGTACTTATTATATTAGTTATTATTTACTTATTATTAATAGTATTTATTTATTTTGTATTGACATAAATGTATTAAAATATGTATTTTGTTGCTTAATTATATTATTTTTTGAAAGATAGTAACATGAATTTAAGTATAGAATAACATGACATTAAGGTTGAACTTGAAAGATACTGGACACAAAAGGTTTGTATTACTATGGGCAGTAATTAAACAAGTCATATCTTTGCTTAAAGTAAAAGGTTCACGTTACTATGGACATCAATTCAACAAATCTTATCTTTGCCTTTTTAAAGCTTTTTACAGCTCATGACTTTTAGAAATACTCCTCACTGATAATATATGGAACAAACCCAACTGAAAACAACAAGCTTGATTTTTTTTCTTCTTTCGGGTGGGATGGAAGTCTTTTCTCCATAATGTACTGCAATGCTTGCCAAATGCAAACACGTGGTGTGAGTCCTGTGTCTGTTGGCAAATAAAAAAAAATTCACTCAGCAGGAATAATAAGAATTAAGTTGAGAGGAGAAATAACAAAAGCTCAACGGTCCATAACATCTCAGCATGGTGTAGAGGGATTTAAACCCAAGCATTTTGATGTGAAATTTGTGTGTCCAAGAAAATGTGTCACATATCCCGAAACGTATCAATAATTGTTCTTCTTCTAGTTATGTACAGTTCTGTGAAAACGTATTTGCCCTGTCATAATTTCTTCTATTTTTGCATATTTGTCATACTTAACTGATTCACATTATCAAACTAATTTAAATATTAGATAAGGATAACCAGTTTAACACAAAATTCAGTTTTTAAATTTGAAACTATCCAACTCTACCTGGCCCTATGTGAAAAAGTAAATGCTCCCTTAGTTACTAAATCAACCAATTAACCAAATGTTATTCATAATTGGGTTCAATTTCACTAAACACACCCAGGCATGATTACTGCCAGCATGATGCTGCGATCTAAAGAAATTCAAGAACAGATGAGTAACAAAATCATTAACATCTTGGAAAAGGTTGGAAAACGTTACAAAGCAATTTCTAATGCTCCAGCAATCCCCGGTAAGACCCATTAACTATAAATAGAGACAAATTGGAATAGTGGAGAACCTTCCCAGGAGTGGCCGGCCTTCCAAAATTCCACCAATAGTGCATCAATGACTCATCCAGGAGGTCACAAAGGAACCCAGACTAACGTGTAAAGAAATAGCCTCAGTTAAGGTCAGTATTCACAATTCCACAATAAGAAAGAAACTGTGCAAAATGGCATCCAAAAGAGAGTTGCAGGGCAAAAACACTGCTGACCAAAAAGAATACAAAAGCTTGTTTCACATCTTCCAAAAAAAACTTCTTGATAATATGCTGTCAATTGATGAGTCAAAAGTGTAACATCCTGAAGGAGAATCTCTGACCATCATTTTATGACCTAAAGAGTAGTTGGGCTATGCAGCAGGACAATGATCTGCAGCTTACAAGCAAGACCATCTCTGAACGGTTTAAAATAAATTCTGCTGTGACATGGCCTTAAAAAAGCAGTTAATGCTCAAAAACCCTCCAATGTGTCACTCATCAGCTTGGTTGTGATGTCCCAGAATAAACAACATTAGTTCTGTAATTTAATTTAACTACCTGCAGGGTAGGTGTAGAGAAAATAGCATCTATTTTAGCCCAATGATTTTAAAGGTGGATATTACAATTATCCAGTGGTGTGTTTTTGGTTGGTGCTGACATAAGCCCAAACCATGGACGCGCTTTAGATTTTTAATTTTTTTATTTATTTTAAATCATTATACCGTATTGGCTCGGATATAGGCCGCCCCCGTATATAGGCCGCACCCTAAAAGTTTGGTGCTTTTTTAAAGAAAAAGTTTTTTTCTTTAAAAAAGCACCAAAAAAACATACTGCCACTCTGCCCCCCCGCCCCCCGAGATACGCTACCACTGTCCTCCCTCCCCGAGATACGCTGCCACTGTCCTCCCTCCCCGAGATACGCTGCCACTGTCCTCCCTCCCCGAGATATGCTGCCACTGTCCTCCCTCCCCGAGATACGCTGCCACTGTCCTCCCTCCCCGAGATACGCTGCCACTGTCCTCCCTCCCCGAGATATGCAGCCACTGTCCCCCCCTCCCCAACTTACCGGAGCAGACTCCCGGGTGTCTTGCGGGGCCGGCGGGGGACATCTACGCAATACAACTTCCGGTGCGGCACATCCGGCACCGGAAGTTGTATTGCGTAGACGTCCCCCGCCGACCCCGCAAGACACCCGGGAGTCTGCTCCGGTAAGTCCGCGGGGGGTGCAGAGGTAAAACGCATCCGCACGATGCGCTTAGACAACCTCCCGTGCCGGCACCCCCCCCCCCGTGGGAAGTGCTGGCATGGGGAGGCTGTCTGAGCGTATCAGAGAGTAGGATACGGGTCCCCTGCACCGCTGCGGGGGATCTGTATCCTAACCCCGCTGCCTGCCCGGCGCCCGGGACTGCATGTCCCGGGCGTCGGGCGCTAGACCCCGAATATAGGCCGCACCCCCACTTTAAAGTCTTAAAGTGGGGGAAAAAAGTGCGGCCTATATTCGAGCCAATACGGTATTATATCTGTTAATCAGCTAATAACAAATCTATTTAATTAGAAAAAGTAAACAGTGGACTTGGGGTCCTGCTGCGGCCCCCGTCCTGACCTTCCTAGGTCAGAACATGCATTAACACTTATTCACTTTACCACTTTCCATTTGGTCAGATTAGATGTATATTTAGTCTACAGAGCTTTATAAATATATTAGTGCACTACTAATAGATGAGGCAGTAAGTTATTGATATTTTATACCAATGAAATGCATTGTTAAAAATATTATTTTAATAATGCTAAAAATTGACTGTTTCTATATAAAAAGTATAAAAAGTATAAGTACTATCTGTGAATATAAACACAAATGTAACCATACAAAAAAAAAAAAAACCATATATTGGCATAACTCCTGCTCTGTAATGTCTAAAAGCACCTCATTGTTTCATTAAAGTCTTAACTATTGTGCTCTGCTGGCTATTCGAGAAAATCACTACAAATTGGCTTTCTACAGCTCTTGACTTTTTGACTTTTGAACTATGGTTACCCAAGTCTTAAGTCTGCTTGTTTAAATCAGTAGCTATAGCAGTGCTCTGATCCAGTCCCTAAGGCTTCAGAGATTTATCTCTCCTGAACGGTTAAGCCCCCTCTAGTGTCCACTGAGCATCACATTTTTCAACAAGTCAATACATTTGACAATTTTAGATCTTTACATTTGCTTAGCACTTTTAATATATGAAAATAGCAATAGTTTACTTTAAAGTCTAAAAATGTATTAACTATAATTAAATTTGCAATGAATTTATTTGTAAGTGCTTTAAAGATTTGTGTGGGATTTTTTCCCCAGTATGTTGATTTGCTATTGTAATGAGATTATACACAATTACTTGTAGGCAGACATCTTATTTGATCTGTCAGATTGACTTTAGTAATTTTGTTTAGATGCATGTTGTGTTGTGATTTTAAATAATTTCTTTCTCTTATAAACTAGTGGTAAATTTTTGTAGTTGTATGAAATTTTCTAATTTTTCCCCATTGAAATTTGACATTGACCAACTATGAGTTTTACACAAGGGTGACTACAATTTAGAGTTTCTATGGATTTATGTTACCTGTAATAACTGGAAATAAAAGTAGTTTTGTTAACTCCCACACACTTTTTCTAAATCTAAAGATAAATTCACAGTTTAATTAGATAGAAGTATATTCACTTTTTCACCAGTATTATTTTGTAGAAGCATGATAAAAAAAAAGATATATATAGTTGGGTATTAGCCCAAGAGAAAATTGAGTCTTTAGTTCATGTTATTACCTTTTTTGGGACAACAAAGAAAAAGATTTAAAGTTATATAAGCTTTTGGGACCTTAGAGGCAAGGGTAAGCAAAGTGTCTGTACTTAGACACCTGTGTCTGTGACAAGGCTTGTGGATGCCATTGTTGCTTATGGGGCATTTTGTAATTTTGTTCTCACCCCTAAATAAATCAAACGAGAAACCTGTGAATATGAGTTATCCATTTGTTAATTTGTTTGTCTATTTTGGCGCCTCAGCCTTCGTCTCTTTAACTTAATTAATTGGAACCTGGCCCATATTTTCTGGGAATTCGTTCAACAGTAACGAGGCAGTAATATCCAATGCTCTGACGTCTGAAACCCGTTTGCAAGATAGCAAACAGAATAAGGTGACCAATTTTGCTGACAATTATTTCAACGATAAGTCTTCGTTAAGACCCCACCGGTCAATGAAATCGAAAACTATGCTGACATCCCAGAAAGAAGAATAACGTGAATCAGGAGAATGGGAGAAGCGAATACCTTTAAGAAGTCGACATACAAAAGGATGATGTCCAAAGGGAACACCGTTAAAAGGTAAATGGCCAGGCAAAATATCCGACCTCTACACATTCACCGTACGATAAGCTTTGCCGTATTCAAACAGCAAGGTAAGAACATACTAGTCTGTGCAAGTTCCCGTGGCATATCTATGGACATCCCTAACAGTTGAGGGAACCACGGTTGAGACTGCCAGAATGAAGTGATCAATACTAGAGTGTCCCCTCGGGTCAGAAGCTGGAGAAGGGTCCTGGCAATCATGTTGAATGGCGGAAAAGCATAATGCCTGCCCTGACACCAATCCTGGAAAAAAAGCGTTTGTTGCCAGAGCTTCCGGATCCAGTCTCCAACTGAAGAACCGAGGACGGTATGAAGGGGACCCCAAAGATCGTTTATCTGAAAGAACAACTGCAGATGAAGACGCCAGTCACTCGCATCCCGGAGAGGATGTGTTGGACAGGCCGGGAAGATATTCAGCCACTATCGAGATGTTGTGAAGACACTTCCAAACGTCCCTTGCGAGGACCGCCAAGTCCCTTGATTTCGTTCCTCCCAGATGGTGTCCATTTTGAGTAGAATTGAGCAAGAAGCTTGATTGGGAGATAGACTGCAAACAGCGAACGACCCCGCTAACAACTCCAGGCAATTTATATGAATGGCTCCTTTGTGTAACAAATCTGTTACCTCCGCAGAGATCATGTTCCGACCTTCTGTTGGGAAATCAAATGGTCTTGCAGGAGCTACCTGAAAAGGAATGGTTGCCCACTCTAGACGATAGGCTCGTACAGTGTTGAGGATCCACACATCTGATGCCACAACATGCCACACATGAGCAAACAGAGCTAATCTGCCTCCCACCCTTACATGGGAAAAAGGAAGAAACCATGTGCTCACCGTAGGGTCTTTTCCCAGGATAAGCTTCTCTGGTACTGCAAGACTGCCAAGGTCTCCCTCTGGAGGGGAAGAATGGAGTAGTCTTGGGTTCGCAAACTGTAGCTCTACTGGGGAAGGAGCCTCGAAAGATCCACAATATCCACAGCCGGACAGACAGTCCCTAACTCTGCCAGCCCCTCCAAAAACCTTGGGATTGAATACGCGCTTCATAGAACTCTGAGCCTTATCCAGCTCTGTAAATGTCTTTACAAAGGACCCCAGGTTCTTAATAAAAGAATCCCCAAAATAGTAAGCCCTTGGCTGAGGGACCGGGTTCATTCCCAGCCATATTAACCAATTTTGGCTCAATTTTGAGGAGAATGGCTTTCCTCCTTTCAATAGCCAGGGAAGAATTAGCATTTCCCAACAAGCATATAACCCGTTGAACCCACCCCAAGGCAGTATCAAAATCAAAGGTTTGAGTTCCCCCTTTTGTGGCCTCCAACATCTCATACAATTTAGTTACCGGACCTAGGGAATCTAACACCCTGTTCTGGCACTTCTTCAGGGAAAATTCCAAGCCTTTTCTGGGTTTCCAGACGGTTTTCCCCAGAATTTGTGGGTCTTGCAAACCCCATCAGGCACACTCGGCCGAGGACACTCCGCTCTCAATCTGTTCCTAGTCTCCATGGATAAAGGAGTGTGAATACACAATGCCAGATATCTGGCAATGCGCGTAGAGGGTTCCTACTCCACAGACTGCGGGTTGCGGAGATCATCTGGAACGAAGAGCGGAAGCCCTTGAGGATCCAGAAAAGGCCCACTAGAGGCAACACAGTGGGCACCCAAAGCCGGCTTATCTGAAGTGAAAGAGGATACGGGACCCAGGGGTTGTGGGGGAACATCGGGGCTCATCCGAGTACTCAATAGGATCCCTGTAGGAATTAATCGAATTAGCATCCTCCCTATCACTGGCCTCCGACTCATAGGACTCAATTAGGGCACGCGCCCTTTTCTATGTTCTGACCAGGGGCACTATTGCACGGTGCATACGCACCATCTGTGACAGTCTGGGAGCTGTCCATCATAACAGGGGAAATCGTGCTATCCGGAAACGAGGAGGACGTATGTTTAGTCTTGGCAGAAGCTTTACACCCTGCCGACCGAGACCCAGAAGGTCCCGCATCACTGACAGTAGTTTGAGTTTGATCGGGACCGCGTGCTTGGGCAAAGGCTTTAACAATAGATTGGGAGATGGAGGAGGACATAGTCCTCATACCCCGCATGACAGCTTGATCTATGGACCCGGACATAGTAGTGTCCATCATAAGCTGAAAGTCCTCTGAGGAGACCAAATGCTCATCCCTAAACAGATGATCATTAGGATCAGCAGCAGGAACATCAGTCCCAGCAAGCGCAGAATCCCTTGAATGCTGCATGACAATAACAAAAAAACAATGCCTGCAAAGACACACTTATAAGGTACCAAGAATGAGATAACCCTAAGCTACCAAAACAGGAATAGAGCAGGGTAGGTACAAGAAAGTAAGAGAGCTAAATCCACAAAACGGGAAAAAAACACCAAAAAATGTGGCCACCGCACTAAAAAGGGAACAGACTGTCCTGGCAAGAAACTGTGCCAAAACCAAAACAAAGATGGCCACCGCTGCATAAACAACGTGTCACAGAGGCCCAAAAGGGAGGACCCAACGGGCAGAAGCAAGGCCACCTAAAACGATCTGCCCAGCACACCCGACAGACCCAAAATGGCCCCCATGAAGAAGAAGAAGGTGAATACGGTAGGAGAAAAACTTGTCCAAAGGGAAAGAAAAAGGACCCTAGCCCCTTGAGGCAGGCAGGGGAAAGGACCAGAATAAATACATGTAAATAAAACAACTGAAAATCACTTACATATTGAATAATTAATACATATAATAGAGAGCAAAATGGAGATACTTAGCAGTCTGAGGGAGCAGCAAAGAGGAGGATTATGGAAAGGGGCGTTATGTTATGTGATATGCTATCTTCTTATTGGTTGTTATTATTTTGTTTGTTTTATATTTCTTCCTTAACTCTTTGCTGCTGAGGGGGAATAAAGGAAGAGAATAGCATAATACGAAGCCTCCGTGTCTTAATAAAATGTACTTGCTGGTTCAATTTCTCATTGCCCTTACGTGGGTTTCAGACCTCTAAGTGCGTTGCAAACTTTTGCATGCACTTGCATACAATTCAAATATTAGTTGATATCCTGTACATGAGTTATTCTGCTAGTGTTAGCAAGGACATGCAACTGAAATTAAGTTTGATCAGTCAAGTTAATCCGCAACTCAATTATTATTTAATAACATAAACTATTTATTGATTGTTCCAGTTATTTGGTTGAATACAGTGAAGTTATGGGAAATATAAAACAATTTTCTTTCCATGTTTTTTTCCCTTGGATTATATCGACCAAAAATGTACCTTGTGGTCCCAAAATACTATCATTTAATAAATAATATTTTGCACTGAATATTTGTCCCAAATTGCCCGTTATCTTTTTGTGTCTATTCCTGTTGTTTTGTATGTTTTTTGTTCTGTAAATAAAATGTTTTGGGTTTTTTTTTCTATAAAAGACAAAAGTGCTTTTAGGATTCATGATTCGTAGGAAGGAATTTTCTTGCTTTGAGTACATAGAGGAGTTTCATTCAGTGGTAATGATGGATCTCAAGGGTGAAATGTCAAAACTTTTATATGAAAAACAGTATAATAAATGCAGTATTCTTTTAAGAATATAAAACAGTTTTATGCATGCTCTTTTTACTTAAAGTGCTTGTTAGTTTATGATACATAGTAAGTATAAGCTGCCGTGTAACTTTCATTATAAGCCTGTTATTGAAATGAGATACCAATTTTTTTTCTCTCATACCAACTCTTTCTTTGGTACTTGGTCTCACTAAATCATTATCTCTACATGGGTATGTAAGTATGTGAGCAACGATGTGTATATGTGGGAGCATAGATGTGTTTGTGTGAGCATGGGTGTATATATGGGTGTATCAGCATGGATGTGTAAATGTTTTGTTTGAGCATGGATGTGTATGTGAAAGGATGCGTGAGAATCTGTATGTAAGTATGTGTGACCATGGATATGTAAGTATGTGTTAGTGAGTATGTGTGCATGTGTGTTGAGTGTGTAAATCTGCAAATGTGAGAGTGTGTGTAAAAACGTATGCCATGTAGGTTACTGGTGAAGAGGCAAGGGAAAGGTGGGTAAAAGATGCCAACTATAATAATGAATAAGAGTAGAGATAGGGAGAGAGGAAAGAAATAATGAAATTTAGAAGATATTGATCAAAGGGGAGAGATAAAGAAAAAGAAGAGAGACTGAGATAAAGAGGAGGAGAGAGAGAATGAGAAATAAGGAGAAAGGAGAGAGATAGGGAGAAAGAAGGGAGATAATAAGAAGTAGAAGGGATAATGAGAATGGGGAAAGAAAGGTACAGATAACATGAAATCAGAGGAGAGATTTTGAAGAGATGAGATAAATAAAAAAAGGAGGTGTCGTGAGAAAGGTAGATCAAAGGAAAATACGATAGATAAAAGAGAAAATGAAGAGGTAGGGAAAAAAGGTGATGTAAAGAAAAAGGGGGTCCACTTTCAGAGCATTTGCTCTAAAAAAAAACCTTGTCTTATATTTAAGCAAAAAAATGTGTGTGTGTATTACATTTACATTTCCATCCCTCATCTTTCTTTTTTTGTAATCAATAAAACGATGACCCAATTTCCAAAGTCATAAAGCTTTCAGTGCCTTATAGCATTATTCTGCTATTGAAATAAAGTTATTAGAAATACAATGATAGCTGCATAAATATGATCAGATCATAGGTGTACGTGTTTGCATAGTAAATTAAATATTAAAGAAGAATTGTTCTAGGAAAGTGATTACATTTTATAAAATGAATCTCTTAAATATGCAAAATCTATAAAATATTGAATCAGTGCAAAGGTCTTCACATCATACATAGAAATATTTAAACAACTGCATAGTAACTTGCTTTGAAAGAACCCAATTGGTTTATAAATTGATCAAACAAAAAGTATGTTTGATTTGCACACTTCATTTATGTGATCTCTCTTTTACTGAATAGCTTTTCAGATTATAATTCCACTTAGATTTATAAATTATACATTCACAAAATGACCTTATAGCCTGTTTAAGTTTTTATATACTAAATAGAATTTAGCAATCCCAGTCATACTTATTCAATTGTTTAGTTTGTTTCAACAAAGTTGAGTCAATAGAAAAGGTCTCTTTTTCTTTTTTTTGTATTTGTTTGTGTCTTCTTGTTATCCAAAATACTGTGATTATAGGCAAACAGCTTACCTGATGTAACTGATCCAAGAAAGATCTTATTTCAGTAGTTAGTTGAACTCAAAAAAACATGAACAATTAGGGCATTACATTCCTCTTAGAACAGTGGTTCCCAAGCCAGTCAACGTTCTAGTTTTTTTTATACCCTCTATTGAAATTGAATACGGTAATATGGGAATATTAATAAATACAAATTAACAGGGGTTAAAAACAAGGAATGTGAACAAATTAGAGGTTAAAGGCAGTTGCCTAGGCTTAAGTTATAGTTTTAGATATAATTTGTAGCTCTGGAGAAGTCTTGTTTGTATGCACAGGCAAAAGCAGAAATTAAACATTCTAGAAAATGGCAACATTTTATAATGTGCATAAAAGGTGGGGCAAGCTACCCCTTAGGACATACCTGTATGTAATGCATTTTTCCCAGCTGGGACATCTCCAGCAAGCATTGATGGCTTCCTGCATACAGATTGAGTGTAATGCTGCATGGTACACTATAATAAAACAAATGCCCCTTTGAGTAGCTGTCAATACTGACAATACTGACAGTTTATGAGAAGACCTTGCTGGGATCTCTAATTGCTCCCCTGCTGGCTGATCACACATACTGGGATCTGCTTGCTGATCCCAGTGTGAGCCCAGTGTGATCAGGGCAAGGGAGATTGGAAGAAAGAAAGAACAAAGTGTCTCCCTTTTCCAGCAAATGTTAAAAGTAAAAATAAATAATGAAATATTAATCTTGATTAAATCAACATATTGTAAAGAATAGGGTATTTTGGGTATGTATGTGTTTTCCAGATCACAAATTGTACTGTATCTAGTTATAGAAATCACATATAGCTGTTATTTAATATATATAGGCACAAAAGTTTAAACATTAAAATACTAACAAAAACAAATTCTTATGGAACTTCAAAGGCTTTAGCATTACCACAAAAACGCCAAAAAATGCCCTCAGATGAGGCGGCCTACCCTGAAATGTCCTAGTATCTTTAAGTGATGTTTTCAGTGGATGCCTTCTGATCTCCTCATCTCAATTGCCTGAGCTCTAGTAACAGACTTCAAGAATTATGTATGGGACAGAATTTAAGATTATTCTGTGAAAATTAAGCATTTTGCTGCTTTATACTAAATAGCCAATTTTCAGAGAATAGTAATAGTAACGTATAGACACCTAGTTGGTGCTTAAAAAGCAGTCCAGTGTCCAGGCTGTTCGGCAAATAATGCATAGTATGGCACTTTGTAAGTGCTTTAATATGCAGTCATTAAAAATAAAAGACATTTAAGAGAAGCGGCAGCTCCAGGGTTACAGTGGAATGCCTCTCCTGTGGTCTGATGTTTCCCATCACTGATAGGTTACGTGAAGTAGCTGAACAGTTGTAAGAAAGCTCTCCTTTTAAATTTAATGGCAGCACTTTCTGCGCATAAACTCAGGTAGTCTTGTTGGACCCCCAGGACACGCACTAAGCCGGCTCCAGAACAGACTTGTGGTGAGTATATCATATGGTATCATGATATAATTTTAGTTTGATTTCAACCAAGATTGATTTCTTCATACAGGTTAGATATGTGTAAATAATAGAAAAAAAAAAATGTAAAAAAATGCAAAGAAAGTTGATGTTCTTAATTAGCTGCCAAAATTCCAAATCTTAAGTGATTAAAACAATAAAAAATCTTTACAAAACTGAGATGTATAACTATGATCTATTTATATAAACTAATATACTCATAATTATGTTACATGGTTGTTTTTCTTAACAGATAGATTTGTAATCAATAAGGTTATTTTTATGTACAAACCAAAGACCGAAAAGTAACCTCATGATTATATACCGGTTAAATTAGTTTTTTTTTTACAGTTTGTTATTACTAGAAATTGGATTGCTTTTTAAACTAATGTGGTCTGGCGGGCAAAAATGAGTGAAACCACAAAGCCTGGAGGAACACTAATTACTTGTTTTAATTAGAAGCAGATTTCAAAGGAGTAAAATCTCCTTAAAGTCATCTTTTCAGTAGCAGTCGGTAATGTGAAGTAATAACAAACCAATGCCTGAAATGGGGAGGAAAACTCACATTTCTACTAGGGACATAATCAAGTTTTGCACAGATTTGTAGGGTATTTTATGGTTCTTCATAAAAAGTTACTTTTGTTTCATTTACAGCCACACAAAACAGCTTACCCCATTCCTTACTGGTTTCTGTACAAAGAATTCTAGTGGGAAGGACTTGAAATGGCCCACTTGAAAAACAGCATGCAAACCTCTAAGCTTTTCTTATTTTCTCACTCAAAAATGCACAATAAATTGCACTTTTTAGTCAATGTATCTTCGGCAAAATTTTCCTAAAAAGAAAAAGGTGATTTGTTTTTCTGAACTTAGCTGTTAATTAGATATCACTGAGTGTCAAAACCAAAGTTGTCACAGAAGCCTCCATGCCCTGGGCTCCTGGAGGGGCTTGAGGGCAAATCTCCTCCCTACACACTATGGGCCTTGGAAGGGGTTTTGTTTTTGGGGAGGTGGGTACAGGGAGTCTGTTTGGACTACTTTTTTCTCCTGGTACAGAGTGCTACGCTTCCTCAGTTACCAGAGACTCTAAAGACTGTGGAGCTCAGACATAGATTTGGGGTACCTGTATTTTTGGAAGGGGTTTTATGTGTGGTGTTTTATTCTCCATTGGGTCAGGACTAACAGGACAGAGAACTCTATAGCCAGTACTTGCACCAAAATCTGGTATTTCAGCCCATGTTTACCATCTTCCCCACAGACTACAAAGCGACCCCCTACTGGGCTGAGGGGGCCTAGTACAAATATCGGGCTGTGTGCAAAAGAGGGCCTGATTAAGAACTATATGTGTTTTGCTGCTACTATTGTTTGTAAATTACCCCCTTGTGCTGTTTTAAATACCAGTGTGTTTCGTATTAAACTCAGATTCTGATTTTACCCCCAAGCGTCTAGTCATAACTGATGTTTCTTGAGGGGAAGGTGGTAACGTGAATGATAATAAGTGTCAGAGACTGGGTCCATACAGACGACTGTAATGACCCAGAGCGCCCAAAGATGGTGTTCAGGAGTTATTGCGCAGTAGCAGAGATGGATAGGGCCTGGTGCAGGGCGACTGCACTCTCCCGGGTGGGCATCTAGGTTTGTGCAGCCACATACCAGGGCCCTGACATAGCAGCGGATGTTGTCCGGTTCAAAACAAAGTAATAACCTGCAGGCACCCTGGAGCAGGTATGAGACGAATGTGCAGGATGCTGCAGGCTGGGAGTACAGAAGCTAAGCAGAGTAACAGCAGAACATAGCAAGCAAGGGGGACATAGCAAAGAGCAGGGAGACCGAGCAAGACACTTAGCCAGACAAGACATACATGGTACAGGACACAACAAAGGACAGGGAACAAGGAACACAAGTGATGGAGTGATCCTCAGACGCTTCTCCTTTAAGCAAGGATAGGATATCTTATCTGGGACATGGAGAGAGGAGAGAGGAACCGAGATCCTCAGATGATTCAGGAAAAAGAGGGCAAAGGTTCATAAGAGACAGACAAACATGAATACAGGACCTAGCCTAGGACTATGTGATAAGAAAGTATGCTTAGCCCACCACTATGTCAAAGTACTCCAATATTCGGTGGGTCCTAGCACTAAACCCTGCCTACTGAATTATTAATAAACTGAAACTAAACATTGACTCTAAACACAAAACCAAGAAGGACATACCTTTAGACTGCTGGAAATTCAGGAATGGATTACTACAAAGGGGGAACTCTAGCGAGGCGGGGGGGGGGGGGGCTCTAGCAAGACGGGGGGAACTAGAGAGAAGCAGCTTGCCAGCCTGAATGGATCCTGACAATAAGTTAAATGTTCAGCATTTGGAGAAGCCGATTTTAGCGGATATACACATTTAGGGGAACTGAGATCTGTTACAAATTATATATGTTTTTATATTTTAACGTTGCTCCACTAGAGTTTTTTTTTTCTTGCATGCATGGAGCCCAATATACGCTGTCATTATTTATATCATTTTCTAAAGTGTTGCTTCTATACACCTTTCAAATGAGTAACTCAGTAAAAATCTGAAATAATTTTGTGACATTGTTTTGACACTTAACATCTATTTTGTGTGCATGGTACAGTGTGATTAAAAGTGTCTTTGAATGAAGAAAGACATGGCAGGACTAAAAGGAAATAAAATCCTAATCCCCTAACCCTTTGACTTTTGTTTCTTGCCGAACAGCATTGTGCTTTCAACCATTAAACTACCTTAACCTTCTGAAAAGACAAATCAGTTTACATTGATTGAAAATTTGCACAAAACCACATAGGACTTCATTGATTTCTACTTACACACTGTATTACAGGCAAGAGGCAGCTGAGGTGTTCCCTAACCAGCAAAATAGTTTTTATTTTTCTGTTATTGAATTTATATACATTAAAAACTGGCATTTGAGTCTTATTTACTTTCTAAAACTTTCTCTAAAGAGAAAGTGCGATATATATATATATATATATATATATATATATATATATATATATATATATATATATATATATATATATATATATATAAAAAGAACTACATACACTTCTTAATGATGATGTTGAACATTAGATCACAGCTATAGTGTTATATCTGGGAGAATGTGGTATATATCCCGGGATCATAAAATATGTTTTATTAAATGCACAGTGGTCTTCATTTAGGTTTGAATACTTTTTCCTTTTTTAAAAAAAAGTCATATGTTTTGTTTCTAAAATTTCTCTTCTGTTGATGAAAATCATTACAATTATGGAACATTAAACTACTTGGGACATTTCCTTATGTTTGTCCCAGGAGACCCCCAGTTACAGCTGCTCTATATTCTCAAAGACTGAGTTTATGGTTTTTACGCCTTTCCCTCTGTTCCACAACTCCAGACATCTCTATCAGTATTGACAACTCCACCATCCAACTGACCAAGTTCACTGCCTTGGCGTCACACTTGGCTCTCTCCTTCATCCCTCGCATCCAGTCCCTCACCAAATCCTTCTGCCTTCACCTGAAAATCATCTCCCGAATTTGCCTATTCCTCTACTTCCTTGTGATATCCTGTGTGGATTATTGCAACTCCCTACTAACATGTCTCCCTCTCTCTCGCCACTACAATTTGTCCTCAACACTGCAGCTAGATACATTTTTCTCTGCCACTGTTCCTCATCTACTGCTCCACTATGCCAATCGCTCCATTGACATTCTCTCCAGAATCAAATTTAAACTTCTGACCCTGAAATACAGAGCCCTTAACAGCTTAGCACCACCTTTTTTATCAGAATATACCCCCTAATCACCCTCTTTGTTCCTCTAACAACCTGCGTATTTCTTCTACTATCATTACCTCTTCCCACTCCTGCACTCACAATTTTCAGTCATCTAAATCACTAAACAACCTCTACAGATCACTATGACTTGGCCAACTCATCCCCAACCAAGCAGTCATTTCCTACTGTTTTACTTCCCCCTCAACCACCAACTTGATTGGAAGCTCGCAAGAGCACTTTTGTACCAGTTTGTTATTGTTTGTGACTTTAAAGTATTCTACTGACTGCTGAAGCAGTAATTAAGGACTGCTGGTGCTATAAAAATAAATGTAATGTATGTCACATATTCAATGTTATAGAGAGGTAATTTCATGTGTGTGTATTTTATTCGCTTTTTAAGTTCAGATTTATGGTACATTTATATATAATATAATATAAATTTTGCCATCCTTCATCATATATATTTTTGGTTTCCTTAACATACTGGGTACTACTATTCAACGATATTGGGCAATTTACTGCGACCTATTACACAACTAGAATTACTTTTTTTCTGTTTTTTATCTAATAGACTTCCTTTCTTTACTGTGAAAATTAAATTTAAGTAATATACATTTTACATTTATAATGTATAAGAATTATATTAATTATACATGCTATCATAATTAAGAGCAGATAACAGGAAGAAAATAAGTAAATGTATTCATAAATCAAAATCATTAAAGGGGGAGGTGGCAGGAGAAATCGTGTTTCAACTTGTGTTGACTTCACTATTCATTGTGATCTTCTGCATCAGGAATAGATTGGCTGGACCTGTACAATTAGTAACTAAATCAGTGAAGTTTCTCAAAAATCTCCTGACCCATTCAATTAGTCATTATGTTGGGACAGCCCTTTTTGTCTTAAAAAACTTGCAACTGCTGTCCTTTCATTATGCATAGTGAAGCGGGAGTTAAAACTATAAATCTCCTGGCAGCTCTCCCTTTAAAGAATAAACCTCAATGTTACAATTTGATCAGATTCATACACAAGTATACAGTATATACATTTAATCCAGCCACGTTAACTAGGACCTTTGGCTGGCTGAATTCCACACAAATTGGATTGTTGGAAGGTATAAGTTTCAGGCAGGCCTGGACTGGCCTTCAAGTGGGCAAAAACGGCCCATGCTCAACCGATCTGCTGCTCTAGTGGAAGAAGAGGGGCTGCACTGTCCAGGCGCATGCTGCATGACTATATATATGTAACTTGGGTCTGAACTGAGTTCTGAGGAACAGATAGCGTAAGAGAAGCAAGTTCCAGTGAAGGTGACACTAAAGGTATGGTCAAAAATGGCATTAGACTTATACAAGTACAGAGGCAAATTGAAGATTGAAGAGAGTTAAAAATACTGACTCCCTTGTAATATCCCGTTTGGATTATTACAACTCCCTACTAACTGGTCTCCCCCTCTCCCGCCTTTCACCTCTCTAATCCATTCTCAACACTGCAGCTAGATTAATCTTTCCCTGTCATCGTTCCTCATCTACTGCTCCACTTTACCAATTACTTCATTGGCTCACAATACCCTTCAGGATCAAATTTAAACTTCTGACCCTGACCTACAGACCCTTTAATAACTCCTCACCCCCAGGGCCGGCCCAAGACTTAATGCCGCCTGGGGCGGCATTTTAAACTTCGCCGACGCCATTATCTACCCTCCCCCTTTGTAGTTACCGTTAAACAGTCCTGCGGCGAGTCTCCCTGCTCTGCCACAGTTTGACGTCACGTCCGGCGACTCAGCATTATAAGCCGGCACCGAGACCGAGCTAGAGGGCTCGCAGGGGAGAGGGGCGCTGAGCGGGTAAGCGAAAACCACTCGGCGCCCCTCTCTCTCCTCCGCTTCAAAAAAAAAAAGAAACGCTCGGGGCGGCAATTGCCCCACTCGGCTCCATTGTAGGGCCGGCCCTGCTCACCCCCTATATTGCTACATTCCTATTTAAATAAACCCCTAATCACTAATTCCTCTCATGTCTTGCAACTCTCCTCTACTGTCATTACCTCTTCCCACTCCCACAATCAGGATTTCACCTGTGCTGCACCACTACTGTGGAATTCGCTTCCATGTTCTGTCAGACTTTCTCCCTTGTACGCAACCTTCAAAAGCTCTCTGAAAACCCACAACCTTTCTAACACTCTCAGCCTCATCATAATCAAGCCATCTGAACGATAAACAACTTCAACAGAACGTCCGGACCCTATCAACTCATCCCCATCTAAGCAGTCCTCTCCCACTGTTTCACTCCCCCCTCAACCACCGACTAGATTGTGAGCTTGCAACAGCAGATTCTACCACCAGCCTGTGCCAAAGTTTGTGTTAGTAATTTTGTTTGTATTTTTTCATACAAATATACTTCAGGTATGAATTTGTTGCTCCTGGTATATGTCACTGTCAAATAGCACCCTAATATGTGCTCAGGAACATCTTTTGATTACAGTGACACCACCCATGCATGGGTTTGTCTGGTTATTTTGAGGCTAAAAGGCCACATTTGGGAAGTGCGCTTTTTTTCCGTTTTGGTCAGTCTGTGTCTATGCCCTATT
The DNA here is from genome assembly GCF_027358695.1 of Spea bombifrons. Lineage (NCBI taxonomy): Eukaryota > Metazoa > Chordata > Amphibia > Anura > Pelobatidae > Spea > Spea bombifrons. The sequence continues at coordinate 139,281,621 of NC_071087.1, forward strand.
TTTTTAACCCGGCCACTTCAGTTTACCCCATCAAACCATTAGGAATTTGAAATGCTTTTATTTTACCTCTTTCCATGTCAGGATTTTTGGGAAGATGCAGCGCTAATAATAAACTCATAATAATAAAATGTATTTTTTTATTTAATTTATTTTATTATATTTGGACTTTTTTATATTTTTGCTGGAACTGGATGGTTCCCCTGGTGAAATCACTGCATAATTATTTTTAAATGTTACCACATTCTATTTTATTTTTAGCTATTTTTATTTTTTTCCATAGTGAAATCACTGCATAATTATTTTTAAATGTTACCACATTCTATTTTATTTTTAGCTATTTTTATTTTTTTCCATAGTTTAAAATTTTTTTTTTACTAATCACATTGACCATTGACTTGCATGGTTGAATGCAGTACCTGCATTCAACCTGCAAGGGGAGCCAGAATTTTCAATCGTTGATCGCCTCCTAAACTCATTTAAAATGGGCCTCCTCCGCCATACAGTCTATGGGGGACATTGACGCCCCAGGGAGGGGCCAGACATGCCCTGATGCCGATCTCGGTGTTGCTGAATGTCTCGACATCATTACACCGTTTAAGTTTGTTTAATGCCATGAAGTGCCAGGCACATCATTGGTCGTTACTGAATATAACAGTGCTACGGAATCTGATGGTGCTATATAAATAAATGTAATGTGATATAACATGTTTTTAATATAATTTATTAATATTACTGATTTATACAGCACCATCATATTCCACAGCACTGTACAATGGGTAAACAAGGCACACTGGATATAGTACACAAGAGGTAAAAATGCAAATGTTTTAGGTAGACCAGCAACACAAGTGTATCTCAGAGTAAACTTTCACTGTATATTAATTCACTTTTGTAGCGGCAAAAATCATTGTGCCTTTTTACAGCCTCTTGGCTATTTTTTTCTATTTGTCTTTAGATGTGCTGCAGTAAGACACAAAACAAACATTTTGAATAATAACACAGTGTCAGAAAGGTCCATTTGGGGTGCACTGCATTTATAACATAAACTCAAATTAGAAACTAGTTTGTTGATTACCCTGTAACAGATTATCATTATTATTATTATTATTATTATTATTATTATGCCCCAACAAACCGGTACATTAGGTTCAGATGGTCCTGCTCGCAAGCTTACAATCTAGAGGGAATGAGGTATAGAAAAAAATAAGGTGTGGTAAAAGTAGGGAGTATTTGCTCGATTATAAGACAAAGTTTTCTTTTGAGATGCTCTGAAAAATACCCCCTCGTCAAATAGAGGTCTGACTATGAGATTAAGATCCAGATCCCCCCCCAGCGCTGCAGGGGATCAGGATCCTCCTGTTTTATGCCCCCCATTTAACACCCCCCTCAGGCTAGATTTCCACTTGTTTTTTTTTTGCTAAAAACGCCCATAAAAACGCCAATAGCGCCACCTGGCGTTTTTTTAGTGGAAAAACGCAGCAGCCAGATGTTAGCTGTTCTTCAATAGGAAATCGCAAAATGCCATTTCCACTTGGCGTTTTTCTGTCTGGCGTTTTTTCAGTCCTCTTTGGCGTTTTTCTGCTTTTTTGGGCTCTGTGGCAGTTTTTCAAAATCGCAGCATGTTCACACTCTGGCGTTTTTTGCAAGGAAATCATGGCGTTTTTCTCCAATAGAAGTCTATGGGAGAGAAAAAACGCCATGAAAAAGCCATGTGGGTTTATTGCCTTGGCGTTTTTTATGGCGTTTTTTCCACAGTTACAATGCATATGATGGACCCAGTATCTGTGTGTCCTACGAGAAATAGGCTGAAAACAAACAGTTTCACACAAAACAAAGTCCTGGACTGGTTCATATTGAATTTTACACCATTTGGAACAAACATGCCATTACAAACAAACATACCCAACGCATCAACTGGATCCTGCCTGCCAAAAGCAACAGCAAACAATTTGCACCATCATTTGGGGCCAATCTTCCCAGAGGAGCAGACATTCGAAATAAAGCATGCCTTACAAACCACAGAAAAGAGACAAAAGGGTCTACCAAGTAAATGACATCAGGAGAGGGCAGATACTTGCCATTTATCCTAATCCCTTTTAGCTGGGTGAAACTTCTAACTTGTAAAGGCTGGAAAAACTGCCTAAGGTCAAAAAAAGCAATTTCCACAGAAAGGCTAAAACGCCAGAAAAAACTCCAGAAAAAATGCCAAAACGCAGGTAAATGCAGTGGCAGTTTTCTTGGCGTTTTTCCTGGCGTTTTTCATCAAGAAAAAAACGCCGGACAAAAACCCAAGTGGAAACCTAGCCTCACACAATTTACCGGTGCTTCTGACTCCATGGTGTGTATTGAGATTTTGAGATTTTTCATGAATATTAAGAGGGAGGATGACAGCTGGAGGTTTAGTGGAAGTGAGCTCCAAAAGTATGGGGCATGATGAGTGAAGTCTTGTAAGTGGGAAAAAGAAGAGGTGATAAGCGAAAAAGAAATAGATAATTTTGAGCAATTACCATTTTTGTTTAACAGTGTTCACTGATAATGAATCGCACTATAGAAATAATTAACATCATACCCGTTTAACCACAGTCATGAGTTCCAGTGTTTCAAGACACATATGAAGATATAATAAAAAAAAGATGCTCTAGACATTGAAGTAAAATAATATATTTGAAATGATTAACAAAACATCTGTGCGTTTCTTTAATTGGTATGGTATCATCATGTTGAATATTTCAGTGCCAGTAAATGGTTAAGACAAGCGGAGGCTTTGAGAGCACTCAGCAACCAAAATCCATCATCTTAGCTGAAATATCTGTAATAAATTGTTACGGGGAGATACTGTGCCTGTTCTTACAGCAAGGATAATTTTATTGAATAAAGCTGTGTTTTAGTTGGCAGCTTTCCATGTCCCCCTGCTGCTCACAAAACTACCAATTCCTGTTTGAAGTGTTCTAGAAGATGATCCAGCCTGGCATGGAAAGCAGCTATGGAAAATGTACTGAATTTATCATTAAAATAACAAAGTTACAAAGCACCCCCAATATACACCTTGTCTATTCTTTAAATTATCGGTAGAGAGTTTTTTTCTTGTTTAGATTAAGTAAAATTACTGATTAATAGCGACTCTCATCTCAATGTCTGTGACTGACCTACAGCACGTAGCGACTGCTGTCCCCCCTTTTTTTACTATTCATCATAAATGCAGCTGTCTTCGAATGAGACTCCAGAGCTCATTAAGGCCTTTGTGGTAAACAACCACAACCCAAAGATTACTTTGAAAATATCTATATTTGTAAATTGGACAATTTTTAAAAAAAATCTACAAACAGATTCAACTGAACAAAAGAAATATATCTATTCTTTTAATTAAAAAAAAAAACATTATGTTTGAAACATTATTGTTACGCGAAAATGACAAAGTATAATTCATATGTGGGTAGGACGTTGTGTGCTGTATTAAACCCAATTAATAAAAAGAAAATAATGAAAATGTATTGAAAGGTGATATAAAATGCAGTAGGACTAACTTGGAATATGCTATCCTCACTTGAATTTCTTTGGCATTAATATAATATGTATTGTTTCTTTCTTGGAAAACTTATTAGCAGCAACACATTCTTTGCGAGGCTTTGTCCCTTTAGAGATGAAGTCTTTGTTTAGACATCAGTGACAGGGTTTTGTGCTATTGTCTAATCTGTCAGATTAGATGAGTGTGTGTATTTAAGGGTGCAAAAAATGTGCTGCCACACCTGCTGTGCAAAGCTGTGAATTCACAACTCTTCTGATTATTTAAATGTGTGGTGCTGGGAGCTCTTTTGTTGTAATTGAACTGTTGGTGATTGCATGCCTGAAGTGTCACAAGTGTCCATCGTTATTATATCACAATAATCACTCAAAAATAGCCTCTTAGTCTGAAAGTGGATTGTTAACCCTCTGAGTGCAGGAGCGACACATTCAATCCAGTTCAGTATTACTTCGTTCAAAGGGTTAACACAAAGCACTGAAAATCTTTAAAAAACAGATGTCGATTTATAAATATACGTTGTGTCATTTTTAATTAGAACAAACTAACAATTTATATGTATATTTAAAATTTGCAGTGGATGCACACATCAAATGAAGAAAGCGCATGGAAGTGATGTAAAGTGTCAAGGAGCCAAATCTCATTATAGAGCCTAAATGTATTTGCAAAAATCAAAAACATAATGTCACAGCAGCTTCATTATTCTGATAACTGATTTTTTATTCTGATAGATTTAGATTAAACATTTGTTCCACTTTCATTGTCATCACTAACACCTCCATACAGAAAATATTTTTTTATTCTTAAAATGACATGCCTTCAGTACATGAGATCCCCATCATCTTTGCAATAATCAGCAGAGCATAAATTGACTGACATTTCGTAATACCTAAATATAATGGTCAATGCTAGTTACAACAGTACCATTTTTTTCTTCTGTATGGATTGTATATTGTATGAAAAATGTACAGAAAACATCAATAATTGTATAGACTATGTAAGAGTTCTCCATTTCACTTCAAATACAAAATTGTTTTGCAGTCAAATATTTCAGATTATAAATATGTACTTTCCAATGCAGCATACAATGAAACACTTTTCCAATTGCACATTTCCCAGAGGGAAAAGCTCATGATGTTTCCTAAATACCAAGCTACAATAAAATACAGAAACTGGTGTCATCTTATGATGCTGCACAGATCACTAAGGGATTAATAGTTCACAATATGAATACATCTTGCAAAGGACCTTAGACCTATAATGCATCATTAATTCAAATAGTACACGACAGTTCCGAACTATACCTTAGAATAGATAACTTTATAAAGAAATGACTTGTCCATAACAATTGGGGAAATAAAACAATATATAAAATGTAAAAATGAAAAAGGGGGAATACATTTTTTTTTAAAAGTCCATTGAAATATGCTTTTGTAATTGTAATTCAGATGTATATTTTTCAATAAATGTTTAAATATATTTACTTGAAGATAATGTTACGTAGCATTTTAACACAAACATATTTAAAGAATACACACATTTAATCCTGATCTATGTGTTTTTATAATCTGGGTAAATATGGTGCCAATATTCTTGAATAGATATGTATTTAAGATATGCACAAAATTCAGTGTGTAGCTCCTTACAGTATTTGAACTTTAGTGCACGAGTAGCTAGAAAAAAAGTCTTCTGCTAGCAGGTGGCCCTCACTGGGGCTGTCAGTGGCAGTGGGTCTGGCAATACTAGTGAATGGGCTGTCAGAAGTTTAGTGGTAGACTGGTAGTGACACTGGCACTAATAATATCCTAAATTGGCCTTTCTTGTGTTCCTGTCTGTTCTACCACTTGTATTTGATATCTAAATCACTATATAACGTTAAGACTGTCTACTCCTCCTGTATAGCGAATACATTATCCTGGTGAACACTGGGCACACTTTTTTGTCCATGTCTACTTCTTGGTTGTGACCTCAGTTTGAATTATTTACTTTAATTGTCCATAGAACTCAAAAGAACTGTACCAGCCCTGACCCTTTGGCCTGCATGTTGAGTACATTGTAAATACCATCTACAAGGTTCATTTCCCTTGATGCTTACAACGTATGAAGTTATAGTGCTACAGTGTGCTCATAAAACTGATCAACAGAGCATTTCATCAAATTATAAGGCACAAAGGTAATTTAAGAAAAGCTACTTGAAATTAGCTGGATAAAAGCTACTTAATCACCAATCAAATGCAGTGGGTGCTTATGCCTTTATTACATTTGTGCAATCCCCAGGAAACATAGTAGTCATATTTACTTTGATAAATGATCACTATGTGTAGTTGAGCAAAAGTTATATCTGTCCTCCCATTATGATTCAGTTGTGCCATAAACTACATTATAGTATAATACATATTTGTGTGTAATATGCGTGGATGAGTTAAACTGATATTTCTTAAATAATATTAAGTATCCTTTATAATACATAATACCATGTTACACTTAAGATTTTGTATCTGATAATTCATTCTATAAAAATATTTTACATTATTTTGTAGCATTCAACTTTTAACACCATTTAATTTGGCAACTTTGTACCCAGCTGTGTAATATGGTGCATTTGCTAAATTCTATGAATTCCCCCCTACAGATATTGACACAATATGCTGACACACTGACAGCTTGAATGCTGAGTACCTTTAAGAACTCTGACAAATTGGATGCATATTTATGCTTCACCCTGGGGTGTATTGATATGTGCAGTGATTTATAAATAGCAATGCAAATATTTTTTTCATATTTGTAAATAAATAGTATACCTTTACCGAAGTAATGCATATTTCTTGGTCCTGGAATCTTTAATTGTAATAGATATACAGTGTATGCGCACTCCTTCTAATTTAAGGTTAGAGTGGGCACCCATCCCAACCTCAATAATTAATTTTAGAAATCCATATATTTCGTATAGGGTTAGGGAGATCATAATTTTAGTTAAGTCATGTCATATTTGTGTGACCTTCCCTACTCAAATATCACATTGTGATGGGTTTATGGGAATGCTAATGAACCCCTTTCCATCTTCCATAAGTCATAAAATATAGTAATACAGGGATCTGGTGGCACTGAAGTAAAAAAGTCATGCCCGTGTCCAAAAAAACTGATAGGTCTTTCTGCTTAAAGCTTATTTTTTTCATTTTCAAATGAAAAATGAGATACTGGGGATTTAAGCTTTTCAGTGGCAAACACAAACATGATATATTAAAGGCAAAGTGGATCCCAGGAGCTAATCACATATGATGCGTGGTGAAACTTCTGGGTTGTTATGTGGGAGTTGAAGTCCACAAACACTCATATGTCCTTTTCTATTAAAAATAAATATCACAATAAAGGTTGGGGTTTTTTACATTTATATATTATTGGGGCAGCTGTCACATCACAATGCGTGAAACTCTGCATGTGTCCCTGCATACTGTCAAATTGGTCTAACAATAGATCAGACGCCAGCATGCATGTTTTTTTATTTACTTGTTATTACCATGGAAGTTTCCAATTTCCATATAGCTATCCCTGGTTGAATGAAGGGGTGAGTTTTATCTCACTGAGGCTAGGTTTCCACTTGGGTTTTTGTCCTGCATTATTTTCTTGATGAAAAACGCCAGGAAAAACGGCAAGAAAACTGCCACTGCATTTCCCTGCGTTTTGGCGTTTTTTCTGGAGTTTTTTCTGGCGTTTTAGCCTTTCTGTGGAAATTGCTTTTTTGACCATAAGCAGTTTTTCCAGCCTTTACACGTTAGAATTGTCACCCAGCTAAAAGGGATTAGGATAAATGGCAAGTATCTGCCCCCTCCTGATGTCATTTCCTTGGTGGAGTTCTACTTAAACACGCCCCGGCGGACCCTTTTGTCTCTTTTCTGTGATTTGTAAGGCATGCTTTATTCCGAATGTCTGCTCCTCTAGGAAGATTGGCCCCAAATGATGGTGTAAATTGTTTGCTGTTGCTTTTAGCACGCAGGATCCAGTTGGGTATGTTTGTTTGTAATGGCATGTTTGTTCCAAATGGTGTAAAGTTCAATATGAACTTTGTTTTGTGTGAAACTGTTTGTTTCCAGCCTATTTCTCGTAGGACACACAGATACTGGGTCCATCTTCTGCATTGTAACTGTGGTAAAAAACGCCATAAAAAACGCCAAGACAATAAACCCACATGGCTTTTTCATGGCGTTTTTTCTCTCCCATAGACTTCTATTGGAGAAAAACGCCATGATTTCCTTGCAAAAAACGCCAGAGTGTCAACATGCTGCGATTTTGAAAAACTGCCACAGAGCCCAAAAAAGCAGAAAAACGCCAAAGAGGACTGAAAAAACGCCAAACAGAAAAACGCCAAGTGGATATGGCATTGTGCGATTTCCTATTGAAGAACAGCTAACATCTGGCCGCAGCGTTTTTTTCACTAAAAAAACGCTGTGTGGCTGAATTGGCGTTATTATGGGTGTTTTTAGCAAAAAAAAAAAACAAGTGGAAACCTAGCCTGATACTGTCACTGATCAGTGGGTTGCAATTTATCCCATACAAAGCCTTTGTATTTATATGGAAACGGGAGGCTAGTGCGGAAGAGATGGGGATTTGGAAAGGAAGAGATGCAGGACTTAGAAAGGCGAGTGGAATCTGATGATAGAACCACCATCTGTGGATCAAAGGCTTTCAAGGAGGTCTAAGAAAATGGAACATGGAACACAAACACTGATCTTAATAAATCAAATAAAATGTTATTACCGTACTATCACTATTTTAGCCATAATATTGAGAATGTATATATATATGTGTGTGTGTGTGTGTGTGTGTGTGTGTGTGTGTGTGTGTGTGTGTGTGTGTGTGTGTGTGTGTGTGTGTGTGTGTGTGTGTGTGTGTGTGTGTGTGTGTGAAAAAGTGCATAATGTATAAATTGAATTAGGAAGTGGTCTTCTTTGTATCTCAATTAGAATCACATCATAGTGCAGTGTATTTATTTATACAGAGGTAAGTGACTTCTATATATAATGAGCTTACAAACAAAGATGAGAAAATAGGCTCTTCAAAGTAAATCCTCTAATGAGTGAGACAACTGTGGACTCAACTTTGGGAATAGGAAGACACAGGATTCAACCAAAGTGTAAATTGTACATACTTTTAATTGAGATACAGTTTACTTTAAAAGTTCGTAATAATAACTCTATAACACCAGTCTACGATTGCAACGCATTTCGCCTCTTCCAATAAGGCTTCTTCCAATATATACAGTATGTTGTACACTTGTATATTATATACTGTATTTTGTGATATTTAGCTAAGTATTGTATGTACACAGGGCCGGCCGAAGACTTAACGCCGCCTGGGGCGAAGTTTAAAATGCCGCCCCCCCCCCAGGGGGGGGGCGGCATTTTAAACTTCGCCGACGCCATAATCTACGATCCCCCCCCCGGTACTTACCTTTAAACAGTCCTGCGGCGAGTCTCCCTGCTCTGCCACGGTGCCGGCTTGTAATGCTGAGCGCCGGAAATTGACGTCACTTCCGGCGCTCTGCATTACAAGCCGGCACCGGGACCGAACAGGGAGACTCGCCGCAGAGGAGAGAGAGAGAGGGGCGCCGAGCGGGTAAGCGAAAACCACTCGGTGCCCCTCTCTCTCTCCTCCGCTTCAAAAAAAAAACAAAAAAAAGCGCTTGGGGCGGCAAAGTGCCGCCCCTTCTAAAGTGCCGCCTGGGGCAATTGCCCCAGTCTGCCCCATTATAGGGCCGGCCCTGTATGTACAAAACAGAAACAGAAATTACTATCCCCCTCCTAGCCTCTCATAAAAAAACATTATTTTTCATAATGACAGCATGATTCTTACAATAGCCTCATCAGAGCAGATACAACATTTTAGTAAAAGCAGATAAGTTAATAAATAAATTGTTATTTATATATATTATTTTCTGAAAGGGTATTCATTTTACTGTTTTAGCATCTATATTAGCCCTGACTCAAAGTAAACAATAAACACATCTGTATTTTCTGTCAATAAAAACACCACTTATATCTCATTCAGAAATTCCAATTAATATGAACTTGCTTTTAAACAGATCTCTGCTGTAAGCATACAATATATTCTGTCCAGAGTGCTCTTCTGTTATAATAATTATGTGCACAGGTTTCAGACAACAAGACAAGTCTTTAACATTATATAAGTACTTAGGCTTTTATCCCAATCAATAGTCTTTAGCCTTTGAACTCCTGCGACTGAAAGACCATTCCATCACATTCTGTTGCACCTGACCTCTGTGGCTTTCTAATGCACACTGCCATTTAAGAAATGAAAATATACACATATATATATATATATATAAGCACACAAGGAGAAGAACTATCTTTTTTTGGAAATGACATGTTTGTGGCTGTATAAATATGTGAATGTAATTATGATGTTAAGATGAATTTTCTTGTTTCCTTTCAACAGGCTTTGTGTACCTCAAAGAAGTCCCATATGGTGCTTTTTGTCCGTGTCATTACCTCGTTACAGCCTCTGTCTGGCAGCCAAAGGTAGAACACTGCAGCTGTAGACAGCGATACAACTAGAATTGTCTAAGGTCAACAGTGCTGTAATTACTTTAAAATGTCAGCGTACAATAAAATACAACAGTTCATCTGGCAGAAAGCAAATTAGCTTTGACCATGGCGTAATTACCCTTTTCTCAGGACCATTAGAAGAGATCAAATCTCCACATTCACTGTTTGAGCAAAGGCCATCAGAGTACACTCTACCTGACAGGGATGCACATTTGCCATTTTAAGATGTAATTAATTGTCCCTATAATAGAAATTTTTATATTTGACTCTGGAATTGAAATGTATAATAAGCTGGCTTCTCATGCAGTTAACCATTCAAGCACAAGATGAGAGGTATGTCCTCATGCCCAAGAACATATGTCATTATCTTGACATGAAATGTGTTTTGCATATGCATGTATGAAGTCAGGATTATGTACGTTTCTTTCGATGATATTTCAAGCTGTTCTGATATGTACCTAATGCTACTGAACAGACAAGAACATTTCATGGTGTGTGACAACATGGTGAGTAAAAGGGCATTGAGGATGCATTAGTAATAAGACTTAACTTATTTATGTTACATTTAGAAATGGTACAATCGATATAAAAATACATGGTATCTAACCTATGACAATCTTTTTTTGTTATTCAGTTTGATGTATGTGGTTCAGTAGTATTCGTAGTATTCGTAGTATTCATAGCAGCAACATATATACAGAACCGTGAATTTACTCAGGGCTTTACATAATATATATATATAGATTATATATGTAAATATAATTATGTTCTAATAATATAAGTAAATAATAATACTACTAATAAAATGTTTTCTATACCATTGCAAAGCGTAAAATTGGTAATTTCTGCTGATGTTTGGTTAATGCATACTTGCAATCCATCGTAATTTGCATGGTCCGAAAGCAGTATCGACCACCTGCTCAATTTCTTGACCACTGTCCCAGCTGTCTGGTAATCTGGCTGGATTGGAATATACAATGCCAGTATTGCAGTGGAACAGGCTTTGCATTTCCACAATATAGATGGTACCAGTATATAATGTGGGCAGATCATGACGTGTCCACATGCTATTGCCTCATAATATGGGTGGAACATGACCAATCAGTAACATTTTTTTCTGGAAGCATGGTACAGAATGTGAACAGTTGTAGTTAATAGCAGTATCCAGAAAATAGTGTACTGTCTAGAGAATAACAAAGAGCACACTATCACTATGTTAAAAATAACACAACCAAGGCCCAAGTTATCCCATTTCAGAGGCTAAATTCACAAAGTGAGTTTTGTACAAGTTCACCCAGATAAGTATTCTAGTGTATGCCAACTAGGGCTAGGGCAGTGGTCCTTCTGCTACAACATTAGGGGGCAGATCACCTTCTTGGATCTGGCTGTTCCATGAGCCCATTACAAGTAATCTCTCTGATCTCCTTGATCATCCAATTTACATCATTGAGGACGTGGCACAGACTCTCACTAAAGATAAAATGTTGGAGTGTTAAAAATTTAATCTAGAAATCCTATGGATTAGGTTGACATGGAGTTTTATAACAGCTTGCTCTGATTTTTTTTCACTGCCATGCCATTGTTTTACAATGCACTCACCTGAATGAGTTCAAGCATTTATCTCTTGTACATGTGCCAGGATATGTAAACAAAAACAAAGAAAACAGGCTCTTTCAGAAAAATATACATTTTGAATGAAGCAACAACTATTTTCAGGATTATACCATTTGTGTGTAAATTCCATTATCCCTTTTGAGTTTGATGCATGACCCCACGTCTGCTCAAAATCAACCAGCATTAATCATCCGTAATAGTACTTACTCATGAATATGCATGGTTAAGGATCAAAACTCCTTAATGGCACACATTTATATGTGTAAATCAGAGTAACCCACAGTTTGCGGTGAGCTTATTAATGCTTTCCACAAATAGTCAGCATTTAGAAGTCATCATAAGAGATTAACAGTGTGAATAAAATCACTTTAAAATGAGAGCTCATTATTGAAAACATGCTTGGTAGATATAAACAAAAGTGCCAGTGTATGGTGCTGCGGAATATGATGGCACTATGAAAATAAATTAAAAAATAATAATAATTGTCACCCCTTGAGTTCAAATGTCAAGTACAGGATAGGCAAGCAGCTCAAGCTCAGGTGGTGTCCACTACCACCTAAATAAGTCAGCTATAACCACAAACTAACAGACAACCAATGCCTAATTGGTAAAAGAAGCTGATGCTTTAAATACGAATGAATAAATAAAAAATAGGTAAAGAAATATGTCCAAAAAGTAAACACAAAAACATATTTATAGTTAATAAGCAACTCTTCATTAGAGCTGGGGAAAATTTTAAACATTTATTCACTCCCCTGAAAGCATTGAACAGTGAAAACGTGAAAGGAGATTGGCAAGGGCATCATTAAACCATGCCTATTCATTGTCCAATAGTGTAATCTGGTTGCACCGATGTTGCTGCTGCCCTCCTGATCTGATGTTGTAGGTCAAGGCAGCCAAAGTTACTGGACTGAGTACTTTCAAACATGAACTCTTCTTGCTTATGACAATTTTGCAATATAAAGTTACATTGATTCCTGTATCTTTTTTTCTCACCTTTAAATACGTCCAGATACCTTTCGCACGGATACGTCCAATCTGCTTTACCGAGAAATTTGTACTGAATTTCATCCTAGCACACTCACGCACACACATGGTGTTTTATGATTGATTTTAACAAAGGCACATAAAGTAGATTGCGGCTATATTGATGTCAGCTGGCATGAAAAACCAGCAACATAAATTTAAGGCATTTATGGCTTTCAATTTAACATTTTATTTTCTAAAGTCTGTCACTGCTGTAAACTGAATTTGTTTGATGTAAGAAAGCGTTTGTAAAAAATTACAGTGGCGCTGAAATGTAAGGACAACTGCATACACAGGGTAGTAGACTTAACTACTGAAAGGCAGCCAATTAAAGAAAGTTGGTAGAAATACTCAGCAATTAGTACATATAGTAAATATTTTTAAAACACTTTTGTAATTAATTAATTGAATTAAATGTGTTTGATTAGCCTGAAATAATGTAAAGCCCCTTCAATAAGCTGGGGGTATATTTTACTGTTCTTTATTATACAATTTGTGCTTAGAATGCAGATTTCACAGTTCACTGAGACTGATAAAACAGCTTTTTTAACAAATCTTGCTGACACTCACAAAGAATAAGTGATTTGAGCACATAAACTAAAATATCACATTAATTAGTTTGACAATATTGTCCTCAAGTTCAGTGACTTCTTGGCTTTGAGAAATGGTGGCGTAATGTATATATATAACAAGAGTTTTGTGTTCTCATAAAGATTAATACCCATTCTTTGACTGATCATATATTGCTATGGGTTAGTAAGCTTTACAATAGTAGTTTTTTTATACTGCTTTAGACATCATTGTCATTGTTAGAAGCTATGGGTTTGTCTGCTTAAAGACGATACCTACATACAGAATATTCAGGTCCAGACTACATGAGTTTCTTGATACCTACCTTGCAACCTCTAACACTCTATACAAATAGCTGAATACTTTATTGAAAATGATCATTAAAATAATGCCTATGTAATCTGTAACATAGTAATGTAGTCTTTTAGTCAGATAAAAGTGTTTTATTACCTTTGCGTTTTTCTAAAACCAATCTGCCAATGAAACATACATTATATGGACAAAAGTATTGGACCATTACACCAATGGGGACATTGCATTCTCAATACATAGACATTAATAAGAAGCTGCCTCCCCCCCTTTGCAGCTATAACAGCTTCCACTCTTCTGGGAAGGCTTTCCGCAGGATTGTGGAGTGTTTCTGTGGGAATTTTTGACCGTTCATCCAGTAGAGCATTCGTAAGGTCAGGGACTGATGTTGGAAGAGAAGGCCTGGCTAGCAATCTCTGTTGCAGTTCATCCCAAATTAATCACCCAAGCTTACCAAACTTTGAAACCTTTATAAGCTGCCATGTTCTGAGGTTCTAGTTACTCAATTCAAGCGCTGAAGGCTGGTTAAATTTGTGGAGTTTAGGTGTTTCATTGAGATGAACTCATGGAAGCCTTTAGTAAATGCACATTTCAATTTATTTCTAATTCAGCAAGTCAATATATTCATGGCTGAAAGCACATAATCTTGTTATAAACCATTATTAAACTTAACAGGCTGAAACTCATGAAAATGAATAAAAATGTTTTGACGTGATTAATGATTCTTAATTAAAACTTTATAGGGTCATTTACGTTTGACTTAAAAAAACAGGAAGTGTTGGAATGTTGATCAATCGTGTTGACAGATTTCCTGAATTCATCTTGAAGTTATGCAATAAACATAATAACACCAATTTCTGAAATAACCTTTTAGATCTTTCACTAAAAGTGTCTGCTTCTGTGCACTAACTGTAAATGTGTTTGACAGAATTGCTAATGTTTTCTTCCCCTTCAGGATATTTCTTAATACTTGTAGTATTTTCATGTATCTAATTAGGCTAGTAATGGTCCCTGAAGTTAAACCAATTAAAAATATTTATTGTGACACAGAGCAGAAATAATTATCTAATATCTAAATCTACCTTGTGCTTTATAGCATTTTTTATTAAAAAATAGATTTTTAAAATAAGATTTTGTATTTTTATTTTTATAGAGCCTTTTATTTTATATCAAAACATTAAGTTATTTTAACTATAATAAATAATCATAAGCTAAAAAATATAGCACAAACTTGACATAGAACAGTACCAAAGTTATTATTATTTCAAAAATATAAATTGGCTAAAATTGAAAATGAGAAACCGATTGCTAAGGAAAGTAAAACGAATCCCATTTTTGAAAGTATGTAAATGGTAAAAAAAGTTACAAACAGAAAATATTGGTTCATTGCTATCTGAAACGGCAAGTTTGGTTAGTAAGGACAGAGAGATAGCAGATATTGTAAATGTTTTTTTCTTCTGTTTACACCAAGGAAGAAGCAATAGCTGAGCCCCTGCTGGCTGATTTTATAGAACGGTTGCAACAATCATGGGATTGGCTAGAAAAAGCAAATAAACACTGTTAAGGTAGACAAGACTCTAGGGCCAGATAGTATACACCCAAGGGTACTGAAGGAGCAAAGCCTAATTCTGGCCAGACCATATTTATCTTTAGGGATTCTTTCAGTTCAGCTATCGTACCAATAAACTGATATAAAGCAGATGTGGTGCCTATATTTAAAAAGGGATCAAAATGTAAGCCAGCAACTACATCTGTAGTGGGGAAAGGTTTTGAAGGGTATACCAGAATATACTGGTAATTGGTATAAGTCAGCATGATTTTATGAAAGATAAATCTTGTCAACAAAAAGTGGTTGTAAATGGAAAATTCCCAAACTGGACCAAGGTATTACGTGGAGGGTCTCAGAAGTTTGTCTTGTGTCCACTTCTTTTTAATTTTTTTTATTAATGCTCTCCCATATTGCATTGAGAGCCATCTCTCAGTGTTTGCTGATAACATAAAATTAGCTAGGAAAATACAGTCTAAGGCTAGATTTCCACTTGGTTTTTTTTTTGCTAAAAACGCCCATAAGGCTAGGTTTCCACTTGGGTTTTTTTAGCTAAAAACGCCTATAAAAACGCCAATAGCGCCACCTGGCGTTTTTTTGTGAAAAACGCATGCAGCCAGATGTTAGCTGTAATTCAATAGGAAATCGCAAAATGCCATTTCCACCTGGCGTTTTTCTGTTTGGCGTTTTTTTAGTCCTCTTTGGCGTTTTTCTGCTTTTTTGGGCTCTGTGGCAGTTTTTCAAAACTGCAGCATGTTGACACTCTGGCGTTTTTTGCAAGAAATCTTGGCTTTTTTTCTCCAATAGAAGTCTATGGGAGAGAAAAAACGCCATGAAAAAGCCATGTGGGTTTATTGCCTTGGCGTTTTTTATGGCGTTTTTTCCACAGTTACAATGCAGAGGATGGACCCAGTATCTGTGTGTCCTACGAGAAATAGGCTGAAAACAAACAGTTTCACACAAAACAAAGTCCTGGACTGGTTCATATTGAATTTTACACCATTTGGAACAAACATGCCATTACAAACAAACATACGCGACCGGATCCTGCGTGCCAAAAGCAACAGCAAACAATTTGCACCATCATTTGGGGCCAATCTTCCCAGAGGAGCAGACATTCGAAATAAAGCATGCCTTACAAACCACAGAAAAGAGACAAAAGGGTCTACCAAGTAAATGACATCAGGAGAGGGCAGATACTTGCCATTTATCCTAATCCCTTTTAGCTGGGTGAAACTTCTAACTTGTAAAGGCTGGAAAAACTGCCTAAGGTCAAAAAAAGCAATTTCCACAGAAAGGCTAAAACGCCAGAAAAAACTGCAGAAAAAACGCCAAAACGCAGGTAAATGCAGCGGCAGTTTTCTTGGCAGTTTTCCTGGCGTTTTTCATCAAGAAAAAAACGCCGGACAAAAACCCAAGTGGAAACCTAGCCTAAAAACGCCAATAGCGCCACCTGGCGTTTTTTTTTTTAAAAAACGGCAGCATCCAGATGTTAGCTGTTCTTCAATAGGAAATCGCAAAATGCCATTTCCACTTGGCGTTTTTCTGTCTGGCGTTTTTCTGCTTTTTTGGGCTCTGTGGCAGTTTTTCAAAATCGCAGCATGTTGACACTCTGGCGTTTTTTGCAAGAAATCTTGGCGTTTTTCTCCAATAGAAGTCTATGGGAGAGAAAAAACGCCATGAAAAAGCCATGTGGGTTTATTGCCTTGGCGTTTTTTATGGCGTTTTTTCCACAGTTACAATGCAGAGGATGGACCCAGTATCTGTGTGTCCTGCGAGAAATAGGCTGAAAACAAACAGTTTCACACAAAACAAAGTCCTGGACTGGTTCATATTGAATTTTACACCATTTGGAACAAACATGCCATTACAAACAAACATACCCGACGCATCAACTGGATCCTGCGTGCCAAAAGCAACAGCAAACAATTTGCACCATCATTTGGGGCCAATCTTCCCAGAGGAGCAGACATTCAGAAAAAAAGGATGCCTTACAAACCACAGAAAAGAGACAAAAGGGTCTACCAAGTAAATGACATCAGGAGAGGGCAGATACTTGCCATTTATCCTAATCCCTTTTAGCTGGGTGAAACTTCTAACTTGTAAAGGCTGGAAAAACTGCCTAAGGTCAAAAAAAGCAATTTCCACAGAAAGGCTAAAACGCCAGAAAAAACTGCAGAAAAAACGCAAAAACGCAGGTAAATGCAGTGGCAGTTTTCTTGGCAGTTTTCCTGGCGTTTTTCATCAAGAAAAAAACGCCAGACAAAAACCCAAGTGGAAACCTAGCCTTACCCTGATGTCGCTTCTCTGCAGGATGATTTAGACAGAGTGGGGGACTGGGCAGGCAAGTGGCAAAAAAAGTTTAAGGCTAGGTTTCCACTTGGGTTTTTGTCCGGCGTTTTTTTCTTGATGAAAAACGCCAATAAAACTGCCACTGCATTTACCTGCGTTTTGGCGTTTTTTCTGGAGTTTTTTCTGGCGTTTTAGCCTTTCTGTGGAAATTGCTTTTTTTGACTTTAGGCAGTTTTTCCAGCCTTTACAAGTTAGAAGTTTCACCCAGCTAAAAGGGATTAGGATAAATGGCAAGTATCTGCCCTCTCCTGATGTCATTTACTTGGTAGACCCTTTTGTCTCTTTTCTGTGGTTTGTAAGGCATGCTTTATTTCGAATGTCTGCTCCTCTGGGAAGATTGGCCCCAAATGATGGTGCAAATTGTTTGCTGTTGCTTTTGGCACGCAGGATCCGGTCGCGTATGTTTGTTTGTAATGGCATGTTTGTTCCAAATGGTGTAAAATTCAATATGAACCAGTCCAGGACTTTGTTTTGTGTGAAACTGTTTGTTTTCAGCCTATTTCTCGTAGGACACACAGATACTGGGTCCATCCTCTGCATTGTAACTGTGGAAAAAACGCCATAAAAAACGCCAAGGCAATAAACCCACATGGCTTTTTCATGGCGTTTTTTCTCTCCCATAGACTTCTATTGGAGAAAAAAAGCCAAGATTTCTTGCAAAAAACGCCAGAGTGTGAACATGCTGCAGTTTTGAAAAACTGCCACAGAGCCCAAAAAAGCAGAAAAACGCCAAAGAGGACTGAAAAAACGCCAAACAGAAAAACGCCAAGTGGAAATGGCATTTTGCGATTTCCTATTGAATTACAGCTAACATCTGGCTGCAGCCGTTTTTCACAAAAAAACGCCAGGTGGCGCTATTGGCGTTTTTATAGGCGTTTTTAGCAAAAAAAAAACAAATGGAAATCTAGCCTTAGGCTAGGTTTCCACTTGGGTTTTTGTCCGGCGTTTTTTTCTTGATGAAAAACGCCAGGAAAACTGCCAAGAAAACTGCCACTGCATTTTCCTGCGTTTTGGCGTTTTTTCTGCAGTTTTTTCTGGCGTTTTAGCCGTTCTGTGGAAATTGCTTTTTTTGACCTTAGGCAGTTTTTCCAGCCTTTACAAGTTAGAAGTTTCACCCAGCTAAAAGGGATTAGGATAAATGGCAAGTATCTGCCCTCTCCTGATGTCATTTACTTGGTAGACCCTTTTGTCTCTTTTCTGTGGTTTGTAAGGCATGCTTTATTTCGAATGTCTGCTCCTCTGGGAAGATTGGCCCCAAATGATGGTGCAAATTGTTTGCTGTTGCTTTTGGCACGCAGGATCCAGTTGATGCGTTGGGTATGTTTGTTTGTAATGGCATGTTTGTTCCAAATGGTGTAAAATTCAATATAAACCAGTCCAGGACTTTGTTTTGTGTGAAACTGTTTGTTTTCAGCCTATTTCTCGTAGGACACACAGATACTGGGTCCATCCTCTGCATTGTAACTGTGGAAAAAACGCCATAAAAAACGCCAAGGCAATAAACCCACATGGCTTTTTCATGGCGTTTTTTCTCTCCCATAGACTTCTATTGGAGAAAAAAAGCCAAGATTTCTTGCAAAAAACGCCAGAGTGTCAACATGCTGCAGTTTTGAAAAACTGCCACAGAGCCCAAAAAAGCAGAAAAACGCCAAAGAGGACTGAAAAAACGCCAAACAGAAAAACGCCAAGTGGAAATGGCATTTTGCGATTTCCTATTGAATTACAGCTAACATCTGGCTGCAGCCGTTTTTCACAAAAAAAACGCCAGGTGGCGCTATTGGCGTTTTTATGGGCGTTTTTAGCAAAAAAAAAAACAAATGGAAATCTAGCCTAATACAGATAAATGCTAAGTTTTGCATTATGAGAACATTAATAACAATGCAACGTATTCTTTAAATGGTAAATGTGAAAAAACTATTAAGGAGAATGATTTAAGAATAATTGTAGACAAAAGACATTAACAACTTTGCACAATGCCAGTCAGCAGTGGCAAAGACCAGTAACATACTGACATGTATAAAACAGGTTATTGGTTCACAAAAGGAGGATATAATCTTGCCTCTTTATGAGTCATTGGTAAGACCTCACTTTGAATATGCAGTGCAATTCTGGACACCGGTCCTTAAAAAGATTATGGAACTAGAAAAGGTCAAAAGGAGGGCAAAAAAGTAAATAAGGTTG
Organism: Spea bombifrons; assembly: GCF_027358695.1. Taxonomy (NCBI): domain Eukaryota; kingdom Metazoa; phylum Chordata; class Amphibia; order Anura; family Pelobatidae; genus Spea; species Spea bombifrons. The sequence continues at coordinate 139,301,302 of NC_071087.1, forward strand.
GATTATGAAGAGAGACTAAAAAAGTTGCATCTATATCCGCTAGAAAAATGGCATATTTGAGTGGATATTATTGGCGTAGGGCCAATATAAAGAGCTCTCCAGTAACCTGTTCATTAACAGAAATGTACAAAGAACAAGAGGTCACCCCTGAGACTGGAAGAGCAAAGATTTCATACATAAGGTATGGAATTCACTGCCAATAGAAGTGGTGCTATCAAATGCACTGAATGTCTTTAACCCCTTTGCGACCCAAGACATAGCTGGTACTTCATGTTGACATGGTACAAGCTTGTGGGGACTAAATATCAGTCAATGCCGTGCTTCAATGGAGCATCATTTTAGGATATATTGGTAGCCGGCAAGAGTTGCTATTCAGAAAATTTAGCATGCAAAAATAAATGTATTGTCCAAAAAAAGGCAAAAGTTTAGGGAAAAGTTAATTAACTATTTGAATTTCATATTGAAGTAATTTATATATTTATCGTATTTTATTCCCTCTGAAAATAAGATTATCTTGAAACCCTTTAGGGACAGTTTTTTCTTCTTTAGCAAAGACTGTATTTGCATGGCTATATGAATTAATGTGAACAGAGGATCTGGAATGAATATTACACAGATTAACTATCAAAAGGTTACTTCGCAATATAGTTAACTTCATTATTTAGAACTTGCTATATATTATCAGTGCCAAGTGCAGTAACTAATAGGTTAACTAAAATTATAATTACATTTCAAGTAACTTTGAGATGTACTTCAATTACTTTATAAATTGATTGGTTGTACTAGTGCTTTAAAACGTGTAAATATATTAAATACCTTGTCTATGTAAATAGAAAACTGTGTCGAGTGAGATGTGAAACATATCTCCCAGACAGGAGCTTATAACCCTGTTCATTAATTTTATCACTAGCATAAACTTTTAATATGCATATGATCAGTATATTGGACTTCCAGGGCAGCTTAAACTGATTGTAACCTATAATTGCTGTTCCAGTACTTGATTATAGTAATCTGATTGCAATTATTCCATGATTTTTAATACAAGCCCCAAGCTACATAACAATAATTCATGTGCAGCGATTGGGAACATGTTTCTGTTTGGTTGTGAAATGATGTTTTAATCCATGCTAATTCAGGGATCTGGCTCTTTTGTACATACAATTAAGACTCATTTAAGCATTACAGTAGTACACTATTCATTTTAACTGAAATACCAGCAGCACACTGTACAATAGTTAAACAGCACACAAAATTAAGTGACTAACGCAATCCTAACGATATTCAGTACATTAGTTTAGAAGTTTTAGGTTAAAGAATTACATAAAGAATGTGGGCTTTAAATTGCTTGAGAGTCTAATTTTGGAATGCAGTGCAGTCCTACCTCCCAGCTCCTTGGTAAGCAATATCGCCATGTAAAATTCCATAGGGCTCGCCAAATTTAGGTTGCTTTGACGTAGTGGTGGGCTAAGCAATATATGGCCATATAGTGTGACGGAATCCCCAATATTTATGCCTTAGGTGTTTTTTGAATGGTATTTACTGGGTGTGCCCTGAATTCTTGTTTTGTTTTATGTGTGCAAATTACTGTGCGGGCTTCTGTTTACTTTAGTTCATTTTGAGAATTCTCCTCTATCACACCTCCGTTTACAATTAATTCATTATACTGGATAAAGTGTGCTCTCATTTTTATCATAGTCATAGTTATATAACAATAAGAAGAGCAGTTATGGGTTTTTTTTCTAGACTTTAAATCAAATACTTTAGCAGGGGTAATACTTTCCATTTCTTTGCATATGTCAGCACTGCAGAGAACTTCCATGCAGAATAATAACATGTGAAGATGGTGCTGACTAGTCTAGGTTCTATTATGTTATAAGCTCTTTGCAATTTTTTGGAATACCTTACAAACGGAGACTTCAAATCAGTCTGAACTTCAAGCAAAGGTTAATGCTATTCTTCTTCAGGTTCAACCACCCACTTTGCTTTAGGTCAGTAGTTGAAGCTCACGCATCACACAAGGGCTACCACAAATCTGGCATCTACTTGATGAGACACCCTGCCGATTTAATGCGTATACCAGCTCTCCTTGCCAAGTCAAACAACACATTTAGTGAATTGGAAATACGATTTAAGTGGGTTATCTCAATGCCAGTAGCCCTCTCATCTTTTACTCTGAATTCTTTGCTTTGAATAAAAGACTGTGAAAACTGCTATTGTTGGAGGACTTAGTCTACATTTTTGTTGAACTTTATTTGGAAACAAATTAAATTAAATGTAGGAGTTCCTAAATACTATCAACAAGTGGCTTGTGACTAGTTGTGTGCCTTAGTGGAATATACAGCATACAAAATAAAATGCTTTTATTAAAAGGTTATCTTGGAATGCCAAACAATGTGTTAATGGTCAGTAAGCAATCATCATTTAATTTTCTCATGTTTAACTTATTTTAAAAAAACACTCTCGACTCCTATGGTATTGTCATAGTAAGATTCCATCTTTTTCATGTGTATAGGGGGATTTTAGGATTTGATATTAATTATCAGCATTCTCCTAATTGTGTAGTAAGAACACATTATAGAAGAAAAGTCCAAAACTCCAGTATTATAGGGCAACAAGCCCAGAGGAAATGCTTTAGTTTAGTTTTTCTGTTTTTTTTTTTTTAAGCACTGGTATAATGTATAATTCTATTATTAAGGTTTAATTTTTAACTTGTACACATTTTATTTTGAGTGAGGTGAAAAAAAAAATGTCACTTTTTCGCTCTTTTTTTGCTGATATGTAAAATAAAATCTAAATGGATTAAGTATGCTATACTTCCAAGGTGCCACAACTAGAAGTGAGTCCTTACAAGATTAAAACTGATAATCAATAATTAGAAATTAATTATATATATTTTTTATATTTTCTTTTATTAATTAAATTTATTCATTTTATCATTTTGTTTTTTTCTAAACGTTTAATCTTTTTATCAAAATCTCTGATGCATAAACCATAAAAAAATCTATGAAAAATGAAACAAAAATAAATAAAAAAGGTCAGGGATCTCTATAAAGAAGGTAAACATAATGACATACAGCTACATGAACATTTTTCCTAACACACTAAGTAGAAGTTTGTAATAGACAAGGTTATGCTTCATCTAGATTTAGGATTGATGTTAGAAAAAAATGTTATCTTATAAATAATGAGATTGTTGACCATTTGCTTGACAGGCTCACTTCATCAAAAACAAATTAACATATTTAAGGTCGTTGAAAGAAAGCTATTAAAACCATAAATGTTTTATTTCTTCTTTTACAGTACTATTCATCCAACTCTATCACATTGCTGTTAATTAGCAAAGAATAATGTATCTTTTTCTTTAAATTACAATCTGGTTACCTTACCTAGATTGTTTTATACTTGATTAATAATGTACTTTTTGAATAGAAACAGGCCTAAAGGTTATAGTGTATGCATTCTCTGAACCGATCCTAGATCTGAAACAGCAGCTCATTAGGGGCAAATGGGAAGGATTTTTCATTTGAAAGGACACGCAGTTCACATTCAAATTTATATAATCATTTCAAAAATACGTTACATATCTAAGCTCCAGCTACATGACTTCAAAATAAGTGAATCAATTACATTAGGCTGACTAATGAGGCCTGTGAATTATAACAGATTTTTTGATGTTGCCACAATTATTTTCCAAAAATTGTCACAAATAATGCTGAATAATTTGAAACTGGTTCTTGTGCTAGCTGAGAACAAAGGTCTATTGCTGTTAGATTTGTTTGTATTTTATGCCTACTTATTGACAGATTATTTCATGTTTACCAAATGGCAATTCATAGCCCAAAAAAGGCATTAGGGGGGAGGTCAGTCAGTATTTATTACCAGTTCTTAGATGCACAGGGAATATTAAAAACTATACCTTTTCGATTAATATATATATAAAAATAAATAGTGTTTAGTAGTGTAATAAATGTTAGTACCGCCTTGATCATCAAGATATGGTATATTATTGTAAAAAATATAGAATAAAACAATGTTAGTTGCAATTCTAATTATTCTGTGGCAAACATAGTATGAAATCACCCACTGATGAAAATAATTGAGATAAGAAGTTGACGTACCCAAGTTAACCACTTAATGACGTTAGGACCAGGGCCACCATTAGAAATCTTGGCCCAGTACAGGCTTAAAGCATGGGCCCCTATATCCTTCCATCAACATGCCCCATGCCCATTCCATAGTCCCAGCCATTGCCCCGCCTATCATGCTTTATAATCCTCCTATAAGCACACCTTATATGAGCAAGTGAGAGGCCAGGGTTAACACGCATACATGCTAACACCAAGGACTAACACACCCTTGCTAACATCATATAATAACATACACTCATCATTATCATAAGACAACCTGGAGTCTCCCCTGTCAGTAGGAGACAAAATTTGGTCAGTCTGGTTGAAGGTTACATAACATAACATTCAGGACCCCGGCAACCAAGGCTTTACCTCTCTCATCAGGACATGCCATGGAGTCTCAACATAATCGCCAAAACACAGAAAGTAAGCAGGTCTCTGTGAAATTAGAGAATTAAAAATCCAAACTCCCAATAATTGTAATTGCTTCACTTATTTTATTCCATCAAATGTTAATACAGCAGAGAGGCTCACCTCAAATATAGTTGAATGGAAATACAATGTCTGAGACGTTTCACGCTTACACTTACACTTCATCATTGGATTGAAATCAATTGGCACTCTTTTTATGACAACTGGAGGAAGTTAAGAGATGTTTAGTGAATGAGCATCCCCTCTAGTGGTACCCAAGAGTTATTCCAAGCAGATGCTAAACTTTGGGGGTTAGGCTCATTCAATATTTTTCTTCAATTCCACTATTTAGTAGAGGATACTGGGGCTTGATTTATTAGGATATATCAATCTATTCACATATATCAATCTATATTCTAAAATATTGCCTTTATATGTACTGTATATCTTTTTTTCTTGATTGCATCAAGCAGTCTTTCATCTGGTAAATTCAAGAACAGATTGGCACACAATCATTAATAATCCAGTAAATGCAGACAGTACAATAATAAATACCCTTACACTGGTAGTTGGGTAATCCCCCTTTAAGATTTTACACCTCCAATCTTTATCAGCTATCTTTGTACCGCAGAGTCAAGGAAGAATATTGACAAAGCAATCCAAATGACACGACAAACAACAACAGAATTGCATTTACCACTCTCTCTGCCCCATTTCTGCTCAATTAATCTTTTACATCGTGTTAATGTTATAATAATAGTACATGTTTATATTTGCCAGTCAGTTTTGGAAAACATATATGTTTTACAAATACATATCTGAAACATTGCAGGGTTAAAAATCGTGTCAATGATCTCAAAAAGAAAAAAATTACACACATATGAATATACATATCAAAAGGAAGGGTTTGTGGAATATAAGAACTGCAAGGTTTTTAGTGTACTGTTTAAGATATAACCTAGGTGTCCTTTCATTTGTACAGTGAGATATAAAGATGTGATATCCCTTGTACAGCAGGTATAGAATATTCTTAACAATAATGACAATCTCCAAGGTTTATTCATCATTATTTCAAACTCACTGACCTAAGTTTACATTATGAAGGTCAGACCCCAGTAGGCTTTACCTGCAAGAAGAGTTGTACTGATCTGCATAACAGATAAAGTAGGTAGAATTGAGCTTCTTTACCTATCCATTACCATTATCCATGGCTTCTTACAAAAGAATGGTTGGCCTTTCATAATGTATCGTGAAGTCAGTATAACCTACTTGCAGAGTAAACACACTTCAAAGTGAGACCTATATCAAGATTCATGGACCTCAAGGACTACAACTAGAACACCTATATATGCAATTTTGTTACATATTTTACGTCAAATATTTTTTCTTTTTTTTTAGCAACACATGAGTTGGACAGAATTCCACGCAGGCAGATATGCATATTAAATGAACATGCAAAGCACAAACTAAAAAATCAAAACATGAGATGAACAGTACTATAGTTATAGTAAATAGCTAATTGTAAGCTCGTTTCAGCAGGGCCCTCCTCACCTGTCTCTGTAAGTCAAATTGTTATGTTGCATACTACTTGTTATGTCCACCCATTGTACAGCACTACGGAATTTGATGGCGCCATATAAAACAATAAATAATGATAATGAGTATGTACTCTCACAAAAAGAGTATTCAATGATTATAATCAGTAAGTTTAATCGTTATAGTTAAGTTATGGGGCTTCATAAAAATTGGGTAATTAAGAATGCTTATAGAAAAGAAATAAACAATGTGAGCATTGAAAATATTAAAGAAATATAAGACACATTTAAATTATGCTATCAACGATGAAGTGCTTTTTAATTTTGATACTTTTTTTACAAAAAAAGGTAGCACTTTGACAGAATTTTATCAGTAAAACAAAATGTATGTCATGAAAAGATGTCCTTACAGGACTTGGTTACATCATAGGTACTCCCACACTACTGTGATCGTGGTGTCACAGTACTGCACTGGTCAGTCTACAGCAGATCCCCAAAAAAATGATACAAAGGAAGAATTCAGCACATGAATAAATATTGGGGATTCCATCACACTATATGGCCATATATTGCTTAGCCTGCCTCTATGTCAAAGTACCCAAAGTGTAGTTGTGCCTTTTATTCTTTTTAGGGTGTGCGCTTCTATATTTTTGTATACTCAAAGATAACAATGCTTTTGTCTCTGTTCTCTGTCTCTCCTTCTGACTTGTGATCATGAGCTGAAGATAAACAAAAACCACTAAGAAATAATCTTTCCCTGTGTCTCAAAGCATGGTAACATAGTAGTTTAGATTGAAAAAGACACAAGTCCATCAAGTTCAACCTTGTTGTTGATCCAGAAGAAGGCCAATTCTTCTTGACTTCAAACGGCAATCTGATACCTCACCAGATCAATAAGATATAGATAACCCTGTCCTTAAAGCAAATTATAACCCGTACAATCTTTTCTACTAAAAACTCATCAAGCCTATTCTAAATGCACCTATTGAATTTAATGCCACGATGTCTGTGGGAAGTTAATTCTATATATGTATTGTTCTTACTGCAGAAAACATGTTTGCTGCTTTAAATGAATGTTCCTCTCTTCAAGTCTGAATGGATGACCTTTTGTTTCTTGCATAGTCCTATAAATGAAGAGGTCATCAGGGAGCGGCTGGTATTGTCCCTGCATGTATTTGTATCCCCTCTAAGAGGCTTTTTTTCTAAAAAATTGTAACTTCTCCAGTTTTTCATTTCTAAAGTGTGCCGTTCTTCTTATAAACTTTGTAGCCCATTTTCAAACTTCATAATGTCCTTTTTGAGAACAGGTGCACAAACTTGCACTGTATAGTCAAGATGGCGATTTAGGATTGACTTATACAGAGGGAAAATTATATTTTTTCTCCCATGAGTCAATACCTCTTTTATGCATGCCAATATCTTACTGGCCCTTGCAGCAGCTGCCTGGCATTAAACACAGCTGCTAAGTTTATTGTCTATAATTATTCTTAAGACCTTTTTGTTTAATGATTTGCCTAACACAACCTCATTTAAGGTAAATTTATTTATTTTATTATTTATCATAACTTTGCATTTGTCAACATTGAAACTCACCTGTCACTTGTCCAGTGCTCTAATTAGAACAAATCTCCTTGCAGAGAAGACATGTCTAGTTCAGAATGTATTACCTTACCTATTTTTTTGTCATCTGCAACCATTGACTCATAGCTTACAATACCCAATGCAAGACCATTAATAAAGACATTGAACAACAGTGGACCAAGGACAGAATCCTGGGGAACTCAGTTTAGAACTTTTGTCCATTTGGAAAAATTTCTATTGACAATTCTATCTTTAAACATGTTTTCAACCAAAAAAAATGTAACATAAGCCTGTCTCTTAATTTGTGCAGTAACCTTTTATAAAGGGCTGTATTGAATGCTTTAGCAAAAGTCACGTCTACTGAAAGACAACGGTCTATATTTTTTGCTATTATAGAATCCAATTAAGTCAGTTTGGCTTAAGATAATGGCTACCAAAGGTTTTGTGGTGCGTCAGGAAAGGCTCAAGAGGAAAAAAAGAGAGGTGGATAAGAAGGTAGAAAAGAAGGAAAACTGTCGCAAGCCACACTGCCGCATTTTTTAAAATCTGATCCTAAGGAGTTATTTTTTTTATATTAGTTGGTGGGGAATTAGATGTAGAAAACTTAAGCGAAAATGATATAGGAATATATGGTGGTTTTTCAAATTAGGGCAAGGTATAAAACATATTTTGGTATTGCTTTCCATTTATACTTGCTGTGTATAAGTTACACACAACTTGCTCTGGTCTTATAGCATATTCATCAATTTCAAATCATTTTCTCAACATTTCTTCAACACATTAGGTGCCATTGAAAGAAGTACTCCTGAATTTTTATTTTAAAATATTTTCTTTACAATTTTTTTATTTTTTAGATTGTTTGACTGGAGATCCCTTTGAGGTGCTTAAAGACCTCAGGCATCTGTTTTGGAATTGGATGGAGCCCTTTATGATGTCATGGTGACATTATTGGAGTGCCTTTAATTATAAAATTTTTAATTTGATTTCTTTTTTTATTTCTTTGTATTTTTTTTACTATTTTCAATTTATTTTTTTATATTTTTTGAAGAGAGGGAACCACTCTTTCACCCTCTTTTTACATTGATCCCCATTGCTGCTGATCACAGAGTAATCAGTAAGCAGGGCTCCATTGCCCTGCATTGCTGATCGCAATACATGTGATCAGCCTGCATAGGGGCTCATCAGAGGTCTCAAGACCCTCTTGGAATGTTTTCACTTTCAATAATATTTCAGTTGGTGTCAGGACTGACAATGCTGGCAGAGAATGCCCGAACTTTTGTTATTATTCTTTGTTATTCAGGTGTACTGCAAGGCAATCTTTAACACAGGACAGAGCTGTCATTCTTGAGGGTCCCAAAGCAGCTGTCCTTTGAAACTACGGGCCACTATGCCAGCTCTCACCAGAGGTAGTCCGGAGTGCCCACTGCTAGAGGAGCAGTGCCAGTTGGGGAGATAGTAGATACCCACCTTGAGCACGTGATATAAAGCACTTGGCGATCAGGTTTATTTAAAAATGTCCAATTATTAAGGCATTAAAAGTATGCAGACATACCAGTATCTAGTGACCACCGTTGTTGATATACCTTGTGATTTTAATGCTTTAAATGCTTTTTATGCTTTAAAAAAAGTGGCATAATCTTGGTTTGGATCACTTTCTCAGAATGCTGAAGGTGGCCGTCTGATCCCGAGTTCAAGGCCGAGCATCATGTTGAACCTATACTTAAATTCAAGGTCCTATTTATTCTGCTGTTTAGAAAACTTACTCCAGGGCAGTGCCGGACTGGGGATTAAAATCAGCTTTGGCACTTTAAGGCGAGTGGGTGATAAATGTTATATTTGTGGCAGCCTGTAGGATATTCACAGCAACATACCACATTTTTACACTTTTGCAGCATGTAGCTGCATTTATTGAGCAGTCAGCCTCACAGTAAAATATGGGGTCTGCTACAGGAGCGGCAAGAATATTAAATGTGAGAGGCAAGTCTGCCCCTTCTTTGTCTAAAGTGTGACGTCTTTCAAATTTACATGTAGAGTTCTGTTTGCATTACCTATAGGTTCTTATGTTTAGGAAACAAGGTAGATCACAGCCCATGATGTGTGTAATCACAGATATTAAACATCTGTATTAACAAAAACATTCAACTAGCAATGTGATGCTCTTAAAATGCTATAGACTTGCCGATCTTGTACTTAAAGGGTCAAAAATATATTAGTGCTAGACACACACTCAGAATGGAATGACACAGAGCAGGTCTGCACTTTCTTATGTTGGCAAATACTGTCCTTGTTGGGTTGTACTCTGAAGATAAATTATGAATGCAACATGAAAGCTGTAAAATTTGTTGTATCTTATATTATCTCCATGTTAAAGGCCACAAAAGCTCTTCAGTGAAGTCAGCCATTAAGAAATGACAGGTATTGCTATCATCCTTCTTTATAGCCTATTACCTGCAATGACAGCAGCTGCTACAGTACCTCTGTACGGCCTATCACATTATTTGCAGCTAAAGCCAGCTACTGTGTCATTTTGGCTCATTTCCTTGACAGTGCCATCATAAATCCATGCAGCTGCAGGGTAACTGTCGGCTGCCTCGATTATCTTCATAGTTCGAATGAATCTTGAAATGTATGTAACAGGCAATGACTGTTATGGATCAGGCACAAGGGCCATTCTCTATCCATTCTGTCAGTTCTGTGATACAATATCTACCGGCAAAGAGAGTCCCTAAACTACTGTCATGTAATCACAAACAGAGTGCCTGAACTTTAACAAAATGTACAGTAGCACTTGTCGAAATCCACTCTACTAGTCTTGCATGTTTGGCAAATAACGATACACATTTGCTATACAATATAAAAAGAAATTGGACACTTTGTATATTGTTAGCATATTGTTGATATTCAACAATGCTGGATAAATTTCAAATTATATACATGCTCTGTTCAAAGTGAAATCATGTAGGTTGCATGAATCCAAGCTTAGAAAAATCGAGATTGTGAGTTTTCACCTCGTTAGGTAATAATTTATGTAGTGTTAGATTGTGCTTTGCTGGTATAAGTTCTTAAGGGAATTACATACACAAAAGATTAAAGCTACAAATCATTTTATAAATTTGCAGCTGTTTAGAGAGTTGTTCTTTTGTGCAATAACCAATATTTCCTAAGTAAATGTTGTCATAAAAAAAGAATATTGTAACAGCTGTGCAGTATGTGTGGTTGTAATCTAAAACAAATTCAAATTGCAAAAATTCCTAAACATTAGAGAATTCTTTTAGACCGGGCAAACTATACCCAGTTTGAAGACAGTTGATAAAGGTAATCATGTACACACATACACATATACAGTATGTGTAAATGTGTGTGTATGTACATATCATATTATTTCTTGAAATATTATGTATAATATATTTTAATATTAACTATGTTAGCTGCATTTGATAATTTTGTTAGCATGTTAGCAAGCCTCTGACTTGAGCATTCATTGTGAAACTTTTGATTTGGGGTTTTTGGCCCTTGGTTTGCCTGACCGCACTTCTGCTTTGTGGTACTGATTTGGCTTGATTATTCCTGTGTAAGGAACTTGGACTGACTGACTACCTGCTCCGTCAACTGACTTTGGCTAATATGACTACCTGCTTTGTGCACCAAACCCGGCTGTCTCTGACCATCCCTGCTGCATTAACCCTTGGCATCCTATGCCTTTGGCCTGAGATTCCAACGGGCCACTTCACTTGACTTGCCCCCCAGGCCTTAGGCTGCCAGCCCTCCCCTGGTTATGAGCTTCAGGGCAGAAGAACTCATCGGTGACTACTTGGTGACAGCAGACATGAGAAGCAGTATCTCTACTCACATGACAGAGAAACAAAAAACTTGCTTTGAATGATGGTCCCCTCCCTATCCCTTTAAATAGGATACTTGGGGACAGTTTACCAGTACCTTCAAATCCTAGGCGGAATTATGCTGTGAATATTAAAAGAACTTCTAGAATTTCTAGAAAGGGAACTGGTTAATTAGTTGGGAGGGTGCTCCTTGAAACAGTTGCCCTAGGCCTCCACATATTCTTGATCTGCCCCTTAATGAAATACTTGTCATGCCACCATCAGTTTAAAACAACAGGCACTAAATAGATATTTATAACACAGTCTTTCCAATCACATAACATTGGGCTATCTTGGACAGCCAAATGACCTTTGGTCAAAAAGAAAATTGAAAATAGATATCTGTGAGTTTACTTTATGAGCAATGTGTACAAACTTTCAACCCCGTGTAACTTTATGAATTTCTGTTTTAGTTTTTAAAAATTTCATGATGATTTTAATATTTAATACATACATGTGTTTATTTTATTGTGTTCCGTGGGTAAAATCCAGGTCACTGTATGAAAAAAACCATAATGATGCATTACTGTCCTTTCAGGTCATCAGCACCTAATAACTGAAAGGCCTGAAGTCACAAGTTTATAAAGAGCAACCCCTCAGGCACATGCCAGGAACACCAGATATATGCTTCCTTTGCAACTTCATAAATGTATGTACATATGTAATGAATTGAGAGCTTAGGAATGTAATGCAGACAATTTTCTTTATTTACTTTTATTTGCTTTTTCTATGTACATTTTCTTACATTTATTTGTACAGCACCAGCAGATTCCATAGTGCAATTACAATCAGTTAACTGTATGTGTCACCATCCACATTTTCAGGTTGTGCTCCTTAAAGTGCTTTGATAAAGTGCTGTAATGATCCAAGCTTTTCCCCAAAAAAGTGCTATGTGCCAAATCCAGAAATATTGGTAGCACCCACCTACGGATGCCTATAGCTACTAAATACCTAAATTCATGTTATAAAATATAAATATATAAATAAATAAAAATAAATATATAACAATAAAACAAAGAAAAACATAAATATCTTGCAATATCCTCAATGCGTTTCGCCTATTATGTGGCTTCTTCAGGAAGAAAAAGAACATTCAAAATAAATTTTCTTCAGATAATCCATTTTATATATTCCCGGCATTGTATTATTCCGCATGCCACGTATATTTCCATGTGCTTCACCACGTTATTCCTCTTGGCCAACATGCAGTCTTCAAAATGATGGATATGTACTTTGCATTTCCATGAATTTGTCCATATGTAGTTCACCTATCACCTTCGATCCCTCATTAGGTACGGGATCTCCAATAAGACACAATTGGTATTAGGCAAACATATCGACAATCTCATTAGGGCTCAATAATGACTTGAAATTATTGAAAAATAAAATGTAATGAAAAGAGCCCAATAAATAAAAATTGATCTAATTGATAAAGCAACAAAAGATAATATACATGTGTGTTCTATTTCTTGTGTAATATTATGAATAAATGCGATATTAAAGATATTTGAACTCTTTGAATGATGTTGTGGGTTATCAAATAGGAAAAAAAAAATGTTTGGTTTAGTGATGAGCTGCATTACCGTTTGTGTCAGGCTCAATGTATAGTGATAAGAGTTATGCTGTACCACCATCAATGTCTGGCTCAGTATATAGGGATAGGAGTTGTAACAGTGTCAACAAGACTGTAAAGTCACAAGAACAGGGCCCGCTTCTCCTTTTGTGCCGCTTTGTTATGTGATTTTTAATTTTACTGACTGATCCTTTTACTGAAAATCCTTCAATTTGGAAAACAATCTGTCAATGATAGCCCCACTACACCTTAATATACCTGTGTTAAACATCGCAAACTGTGTATTATGTAAGATAAATTCAATTTCTCAAATAATAGACACCTCAAAAAAACTTAAATCTTTTAAATGTTGGAGGGAAGAGTTTAATCTTCACCCCAGATAAATGTTTTACTATTTAAAAATAAAAAATTACTTAGACTCACCAGCTTTCGTGCAGAGGTTTTCTAATATACAAATTGCTTTTAGGGAATCGAAACTAAACAATTTAACAGATATAAAAGGGTTAGTATCTTTTATGTATCAACAATTGTTAACTAATACTTTTACAGTCAAAATGAAATGTTTAGACCATTGGGCAACAGAAATAGAAGAAACAATAGATGACGAACAATGGGATCGTTTGCTTTGCTGAAAGGCCCAACCAAATGTATAAAACTATCAGAACTTCATGCTAAAATACTTTATAGGTGGCACTACACACCTGAGAAATTGCACATGTTTTATCCCCAAAGACTGAATTTATGTTGGCGGAAATGCAACCAAATTGGTACTCATCTACATATACTTTGGTCCTGTCTACAAGTATATCAAATCTGGTCTCAATTATTCAAACACTTGAGTGAAATCCTAAAAATCCAGATTCCAACTGATCCAAAGATAGGGATCTGGGAATCTATCCGCATTATATACCACACAAATTCAGGAAACTTTTAAATATAGCTTTTATGCTTTTTAAACAGTTTTTAGCTAAACTATGGAACTCGGAGGAGCTTCCAACCATACCAATGATCATCAAAAGAATGAGAGAAACTAGAAAATGGAATTGGCTTTTCATATGGGCAACCAGACAATGAACACTTCTAATCAAATATGGGAAAACTTCCCATCAAAGAAGCATTATTAAAATAAATTAATAACATATTCATAAAATCAATTCATTATCCCTAGCTATACTTCATCAAATATCATTAAGTTAAGGGTTAGAATAAAGATGACACATATACATAGATAAACCACCTCATATCGCAGCAATGACTGCACTCCTTGGAAATATAATTTACCCATGCTTGTGTTTAGGATCAATCCATAAATACCTGAAAACATACACAACTTTCACCATAATGGTTGTTATTGTTATACTTAAATTTTTCTTTTGTTTTTCTTTTACACTTTCTTATAATTTTGTTCCTTTTATCTTCGCAACTGATTATCTGGAAATATTCAATCTTTATGTTGTGTTGTATTTTTGGCATTATAGAGTATAGAGGCCACTTGACCTTGTAATATCTTTGTCATTAACCAACACATTTCTTTATTCTGTAATAGTTTGATATACATGCCAAAAATTTATTTTTATCAAAATTCTCCAATAAAAACTTATATAAAGAAAAAACAACAAAAATCTCTATACACTGAACAGGACATTAACAATGGTACAGCATAGCTCCCATCACTCTCACACACTTACTAATGCTTTCTCACTCTCTCTCTCTGAATGTCTCCCTACCTTTCCTGTGTCACGGTCACAGATCTTGCTGCAGCTCCTTTTCCTCCTCTACCTCGTTCTCTTCGTTCTTCCACTAGGCTCTTCTTATTGTGGGTGCGGTAGGCAGTGGTCGATGCTTCAGTGTTGTACGCCGGGATATGACATCAAATCGTGACGCACAGCATCAGTTGCTGGCATGCATGGCAAAGGAGCAGGATCTTAAGCCTGTTGGTTACCTCTCTCGATGCTCCGGTGCTTCCTCGGGCAGGGGAGCTGAATGCAGCCCGCGCATTCAGCCCCCTTCTCGTTCCATTTGCGGGAGACGCCTCCCTGCCTCTAGACGCGCGCCCCGCAAGGATCTTGGGATCAAGACGGGGCGCACACTTCGTCGCTATGAGATGAACGGCTATCTCATGAATTTTAATGTCGCTTCTTAAAGCGACATTTATCTTTTTCCTCCTCCCCCTAATTAGGTGGGTAAGAGGATCTAGGGGTATGGAAGTATATTTAAACCCTCAGTTGGTATTCCACCTTTGCCTGTGATAGTGCCTTATTGCCTTCACTAGCACTTTGACTCTCTCCGTATTTATTGGTTCTCTGAATTCTTCTTGTTCCTGACTACCATTGTTTGCTGCCTGCCCAGACCTATGCTAGTGACCCTGACTATTCTTTTGCCTGATCCTTGGAATTTATCATCTTGTTCTTGAACTATTTTGGACCCATATGGTTACGGGTTCTGCTGTCATTTGCCTAGAGTCTCCGTTGCACTTTGTAGCGGGTATGGAGACATGCTTGGCCAGTCCATCATCTTTACCCTCTGCTTCTTTAGCAAGGGAGTGGTCGTCTTGGAGGTGTGCTTGGGGTCGTTATCATGTTGTAATACTGCCCTGCGGCCCAGTCTCTGAAGGGAGGGGATCATGCTCTGCTTAAGTATGTCACAATACATGTTGGTATTCATGGTTCCCTCAATGAACTGTAGCTCCCCAGTGCTTGCAGGACCAGACCATGACACTCCGACCACTATGCTTGACTTAGGCAAGACACACTTGTCCTTGTACTCCTCACCTAGTTGCCGCAACACACGCTTGACACCATCTGAACCAAATACATTTATCTTGGTCTCATCGGACCACAGGACATGGTTCCAGTAATCCATGTCCTTAGTCTGCTTGTCTTCAGCAAACTGTTTGCAGGCTTTCTTGTGCATCGTCTTTAAGAGAAGCTTCCTTCTGGGACCACAGCCATGCAGACCAATTTGATGCAGTGTATGGAGTATGGTCTGACACAAGCTGACCCCCACCCCTTCAACCTCTGCAGCAATGCTGGCAGCAATCATACGTCTATTTTCCAAAGACAACCTCTGGATATGACGCTGAGCATGTGCACCCAACTTCTTTGGTCGACCATGGCGAGGCCTGTTCTGAGCGGAACCTGTCCTGTGAAACCGCTGTATGGTCTTGTCCACCGTACTGCAGCTCAGTTTCTGGGTCTTGGCAATCTTCTTATAGCCTAGGCCATCTTTATGTAGATCAACAATTCTTTTTTTTCAGATCCTCAGAAAGTTCTTTGCCATGAGGTGCCATGTTGAACTTCCAGTGACCAGTATGAGAGAGTGTGAGAGATAATGCCAAACACCAAACGAGTCACATGACACCGGGGAGGGGAAATGGCTAATTGGGCCCAATTTGGACACTTTTCTTGCCAAGTTGTAGACATTAATGTGTGTTGACTTAATTTGAGGGGACAGCAAATTTACACTGTTATACAGTCTGTACACTCACTACTTTACATTGTAGCAAAGTGTCATATCTTCAATGTTGTCACATGAAAAGATATAATAAAATATTTACAAAAATGTGAGGGGTGTACTCACTTTTGTAAGATACTGTAAATCAATAACTAATAATACCGTAACTAATAATAACGTAAAGCATCATTGATGGTTGCATTTTTTATACAAAAAAAAAAGAAAAAAGAGCCCACGTTACTCTAATTTTATTGACTTTACGCTCCTTTCGCTTTTCAACTAGGGATTGGTACAGCTATCAAAAAAGATGACATTATGGAGGTGAGCATTATGGAGAAGAACTAAAAGAGCAAGAAACTGGCTTCTGTTTGTTTGGGGCTCTGCATATGCAATGATAAAAATGTTGTAAATTAGAGGGTCTTTTTAATTGTCTTTTTAAACAACTAACATATGTTGATGTTTTGACATTAGATACATAACATGCAAAAAACAAACAACAAAAAGAGGCAGTTAATAAGAGGGAATATATCTAGGACAACCATTGTCAGGAATGTTTTCTTGTGGACATGGTAGCAATAAACAAACCAGGAACCTCCCCTCACAACATTTAGTGAACTGAAGCTCAGCATATGCAAAAGAATGATGAAAAAAGAAAGTGGAAAAATGTGGTACTGCATGCATCTGATTTAATTGAACAATGGCATAGAAGAGAGGAACAACACAGGACAACCCAGAAAAAGAGAAAAAGTATGGAGAAAAAAAAACAGTGAATAAGAGGGACTTTTTGACTTGTGAGCCCAGCACAAATAAGCAAGAAAAAGAACTGTGAAGAAAAGGATTTTTATGAACACTTGCTCTACTTTTGTTGTCATGTATAAGCAACAACAAAAAAATGTATAAATTATGTATAATAGTATTATATATACTACTACTACTACTACTACTACTAATGTACAATGTATTATTATGTTGAATTATTGACAAACCAATTCAATAGTTTGTGAAACACACAAATATACAAAAAAACACTTTTGAAAATGATTGTCATTCACATGCTGCAAACACATTGTTCAGGGGCTGGGGATAACAAAAGAACACATTATAGTGTTGCCTGAAATATGCAAATAGATTAGTGAATATTTCTGATATCACATATTGTAAAAAGCTTGTGTCAGGGTATCTTTTGGATATAATGTTTCCTGACACCCAATTTAAATGCATTAAATAATAATCACACATACTAAAAGGCATATGTCTGGAGGTTGTCTTTGTGGACATAATGGTTTCTGACACGTGATTAATATGAGAAAATAAAATCACGTTCAAGATTAAAATCAAGTTTGTCCTTTAATGACTTTTTATTTTATGAAATAAAATAGAAACATTTTTTTCTATTACCCCAGCCTACGCTTACCTGTTTTAGATTAAGATAGCAGCTTCCTACATTGTTTAGGGATTTTCAACTACTACAAAGTCATTTTTTTTAAACTTTTTTTTTCAAATTAGTCAAAAATGAAAAGTCTACAATTTTCATTGATTTTTGTTACATTAGCAAATCTTAAATTACTTACCTGAATTTTTATAGTATAAACCCGTTTTTATTAATTTAACCTACAATATTTAAACAACATTCCATTTATAATTAAACTTTGTGTTTTTTGCACATTTTGGAATTAGAAAATTCAACGTTATACATGTATATACTCATGTTGGGAAACTCACATTATTGCCAAACTGCCTTTTTGAAATAGTACACCTGGGACCATTTATTTTTACACTGCTCTCCTAAAACACACCTTTTGCTTCCACTACATGATTTAAACTATTTAAAAGGAAAACATCAGTGGTCAATTCACATAACAAACATAAACCTGTTTTCTTGGGTAAAACCTTAACACATAGTGGTTTTATGAAGCTAATTTATTATTCACTAACATAGTTATTAAGTTACTGAGGTATCCTAGTTTCCACTATACTTGTTATTTTCGGTCAGCTGCCAAGAACTATTTGTTCTCACCCTTAGCTGAAGGAAAGGGTGCTAATGCATAACTTTAGGATATGTCAGAACAAACAGGACATACATCTGTAAGAAAAATGCAACCAAGTAGACCAATGTAAAATGCAATGAGCAACTAGAAAACAAACGTGGAATATCAAATAAACAAATTATTATGATATATCTTGTCACATCAAGTTGCAATTCTATATATTGTTGTCAAATAAATTAAAATTTAATATTTGACTGATAGCATTGTGTAGTTATTTAATCAATACATGATTTTTTACTAAATAAACTAAATAAATATTGAAAACATTAGGGGAAGGAGAGTTGCACTGAATATTGAGAGTGTGAGTGCGTGTGTTAGTGTACGGTGTTAGTGTGTGAGAATGTATTGTTTTTGCATGTATGAGCATGTTACTTTATAGTGTTAGAGTGTGTGTTACATAGTAACTGTTGAGCTTTAGCCTTAGATCTTTTTTTGGAATCTGGTAATGCCCCTGCTGAGTGATTACTAAAATTGGCCTGTGGAGGTGTTGTGACTTCTGTTTTTTCAGCTTAAAAAATATTTCAATATTGGTCATGTAACTATAGCTCACCTAGGAGGTGCAGTTGCTTCTGAGGCTCTTATCCCAATCAAAGTCTCTGGGGAAATTGTCATTGAGCAGTGCCTAGAGTCACCCGGGGGACATAAGCCCGTGCTTTGGCATATTCTGGGATTGGATGTCCATAAATTCGTCATTCATCACAACCAAATGCGGTATAGTGTATTTTATATCAAAATGTTTATCCTTTTGTTTTTAGGAAGGGTGTTCCCATTGCTCGGTTATCTCGCTGCCATTTTGACCACTTGTTTTCTTTTAAATGGGAGAATATTCTGCCATGTCTCACACAGGGATAGGGTTGTCTGAAATGTGTCTGAATAAGGTAGGTCTAAGATATTTAAGAAATATAGTCTGGGGAGTATAGAATAGATCTACAAAAGAGTGGTGGTAGAATGTGAATATTCTGCACATAATAAACTATTGTGGAAATAGGTAAAAAGTCCTTGAAAATGATGCAGGAGAAGGTAACCATTTTCCTAATGGAAGGCATGTCATATGGCATGCCTAAGCCTAGAAGATGAAGCAACTCTATACTGATCTTCTCAAAGTTAAGTGGTTATAGTGAATGTTGGATATCCGCAAAGGGCATTTAAAGTGGAAAGTGCACAGGATTATTATTTCATCTTCCAATATAATGCAAAACAGTGTTAAAAATATAAACTCTTAATATTTCTGAAATATTGGGGGTGAATACTGTAGAGAGAATCACTGTAATGGAAATACATATTATACTTAATATTTTCAGCCCATGAACTTTAGATCCTACTTATGCCATAACATAATTGAACCAATATAGAAAAGATTAGAATTACATACAACCTGAACATTGATTGCTATCAGACATTGAATTTTAGTTTAGTGAGAATAAAAGACCTCTAAAAATCTACATTTTCTGCAAAATTCCACTACTTCACAAGTGCCGTGTATCAATACTATTACACATCAAGCCTTTCTTTTCTAGTTTTTTCCAAATCAGTACACATTTCATATTTTAATCTCTATTGATACACATTGTGACTACATCTCTAAAGATGTAATGCTTGAGAAATATTAGCTGTTCACATGAGATACACGAACCATTTCAGATTAAAAGAAATGCACTATTTTATGGGTTTCAAACCAGACCATTAACTTTGCATTGCAGAAAATCACCAGGTTAAAGTTTTTAATTGAATGAGTTTTCACCTTACTTTTATTACTATTACTTATAGCAATAAATTATAAAGATTAGTAAGTTTTACAATATTTTTCCAAAATATTGCATTACGAGCATCAACTTTCCCTGTTGTCAGTTTTTGCTTATTCCTTACCCTGATTTTACTGATTATAACGCAAATTACGGTTTGGGCAATATATCAAATGTCAAATATTAGTGAGAATAAGATCTAGAATATATTTTTTAATATATATATTATATGAGAAATGTTTTAGACTTGAGAAAGGGAGAAGAGCTCCCGAAAGCTTGTCATTGCAAAATTCTGTTCGTCCAATAAAAAAGGTATTATCACAAGATACTTATTCCATCTGTTATTTGATATATATATATATATATATATATATATATATATATATATATTGAATTATGTACTTATGTGTTCATTTGCAAACACACACAGATTTATGTGACTACATTTAAAACCAGTAAAGTGAGAACAGAACAAGTTAAAAGGTTGCATCATGGCTAGTGCCTAAAATGAGAGTTTTGGGGGGAAATTGTTATGCAAAGTGGGTATTAACCACCTTAATAGTACTGTCTTATCATGACAAAAAAGAAAGCACTGATTTGCCCCTGCCGGATTTTTTTCTGTTTTTGCATATTTTTCACATTTAAATATTTCAGATTATCAAACAAATCTTAATATAAGACAAAGACAACCTGAGTAAACACAAAATACAGTTTTTACATGTTAATTTCATGAAGAAAAACACCTATCCAACCCTGCTTGACTCTATATGAAAAAGTAATAAATCAACCGACAAACCAAGTTTAATTGATAACTAGGCTCATTTTGAATTTGATTAAGATGGTGTGGTATGACCTTAAAAATGGCAGTTCATACTGAAAAATTCGCCAGTTTGGCTGAATTGAAACAATTCTGTCAAGAAGAGTGGGTCAAAATCCCACCACAGTGAAGTAAAAGACGCATTGGCAGTTATTGTAGACCTTTTATTGCATTTGTTGCCACCAAGGGTGGCACAACCAGTTATTAGGTTAAGGGGGCAATTACTTTTTCACATGGGATTTGATTAACTCTTTAACTTCAATAAATTAAATTATAATTTAAAGGTTCATTTTGTGTTTAGTCACGTTGCCTTTGCCTTTGTATTAAAATTAGATTGGTGATCTGTAAAATGTAAATGTGACAAATAAGCAAAAATAGAAGAAATCGGGCAAATACTTTTTCAAAGCACTCGAGGTTGTTGCCATATAAACTTAAAATGTTTCTTAAAGATTTTTGCATTGTGTTTTATGTAAATAAATTGTATACTTTAAAAGAAAAAACAATTGTGTTGTGGAACTGCACCTATGAGAAACATTATGGTCTACAAATAGCAAGTATATAAATTGAATTGCAGCAAGAATGAAGCAGTAAGAAAGAGATGGAGGCAAAGGAAGAGTAGGATGAAGAAATGCTTAAAAAGCATGACAGAAAAAGTTTGGATAAAAATAAGGAAGACGTGAGTATAAAAAGCATGTTAGGAAGTTTATTTTCCTTTAAGGGGGGCAAAATGCAAATCGGAAAAATAGAACATGGGTAGCCATACGGAACAAAATGCTGCCTGTTAGGACAACTACCAGATTCAAATGCATTAGGGAAGTCATGTTGCCTTTTCCCATTTGGATCTGAGTTTCAAATACTACCAGATGGTAATTGGTGGTTTTTAAATCAAAATAATTCCAGATATGTTTTTTATTATAGTTAGTGTGATGGGACCCTCCATCACTGGGACCACTGGACAGCCAGCCTCCTCCCTACGGACTATGGGCCATGGCTTTGTAAAGACCTCTGTGCCTACCCCCAGCAGTATATCATCTTATCACTTGCTGAGGGGATTATCTCTGGCAGCCAGGATATGCAACCAGGGAGTGACCGCCATTGTTTTAGTTTAGTGTCAGACCCCCCACCCCATGGTGTAATAATATGTTGTATAAGTCAGTCCCCCCCAGTTCCTCCACTACAGACATTTACCTCGGCCAAACCATCCCTGCAACTGATTTCAGCCAGTAATAGATAGTGGAGGTTGGGACCCTATTGTATTGTTTATCCCTTTTCTGACCCTGTTGTCTCCAGGAGGCAGATTAAGGTGGTGGCTTGTATTTCAATATCTTGAGTTATATTAATGTGTGATTTGCTGGCTATATCCAGTCATGTGTGTGAAAAACAAAGCAGTCTTCATTTTGGTTATACCCTACACCGAGTCTCGGCTAGTGACTGGGAAACCGGGGGAAAAGGGTGTTGTCCCAGGCTAAGGGAGCACAAGTCAGCGGAGGTAGTCGGTTGGACTATCCAGCTCCGTGAGAGTTAGACTGCTCTGTGTTTACAAGCATAGAAATCTGACACTTTTGCATGTTGGTGCACTTGTCACTAGTCTGCTAATACTGATTTTTTTTACAATTGTATGCATTAATCCCTTAATGACAATGCTTGTACATGTACATGCTCAAAATGCATTGTTTTCAATGGGTTTAGGGACCGCCCATTGTCCTTAAGGGGTTAAGTTTAACTAGCCAAATTTGCACCAGCAACACCAATAAGACTTTATATCTGGCAGCGATAACATGGAGTTTATAGCATCAGAGTCAGAGGGTACTAGAGATAGGGATCCATAGATTTCCTGGGCTAGTTGCCTTTGGGGCTGTGGATTTCTCCATAATACTGTCACAATCTCAGCTGAAAAAGGAGTCATCGCTTTCTCCTAGATCATGTTATATTTCCATTTTAATATTCTGCCATTTATTAACATAACAGAGGCGGTCATTTTTTAGATCAGAGGTACACATCAATAGTTTTTGGGCAAACGTGCCCTATAGGTACAAATGTTACAGATACTGTTGTACAAGTACTTATCCCTGATTTTAGTTTATGGGCACATCTTACCAACAAAACCAACAAAACTACTTATTTCTGTTTTGTACCTTTTGCTACTAAGCTACTTAAAATGATTATGTCCTGTATACTGTATATGTTTCTTTGTTTTACTAAACAATCACTAACCAGAAGGTATTAAGGCTAGAAAGGCCATAACTGTTGTGGAAGTAGGATGATATATATACATGAAGCTTGACAGAAAGTGGGGATAGCTGGAGCATAGCTGTAAAGCAACCCAGGAATTGCTCACATCCAAAATATTGTAATCCTAGAAAAGGCAGTCTTTTATTTTAAACTTAAAATGTATTTATTGTGTTGTATGGTTTATCGTATACCTGTTTTTTTTATCATAACCATCTTAACACTGGGAGGTAAAGACAAGGGAAGTGGCTAATATCTAAAATTATACTAGGCAACTTTCTTTCTTTTGTAAGTACAAAACCTATTCATTCCTCTTATATATCAGGTGAGTATTGTTGCATCACTCACCAACATTTGGATTAAAAGCTCAGTATATATTAAGCAGAGGTGATTATGTATTTAGGCGATGAGCCCTAGAAAGTAACATACAAACTACCTTGTATCAAACATTAATTGCGCAGTCACAAGGAATGAGTAAAGTCATACTCAGGGCTGGCTACTCACAGGGGGTGGGGCCCTGCTGCATATAGAGGCGGAGCTACACAAGTGAGTGGAGCTATCCCCAAAAAGTACCGAATAAACACTGGCCAAACACCACTCCCCCATGCCTATAGGCAGAGGAAAGTGACCCAGAACCCCGGAAAGCAGTGCTTCACATGAAGTCCTCAGGGACAAAATGGTGGCATTCACAAGTATTTATCTTATGTTCCTGTTCTACCAGCAGCAGTTGGTTTCAAATGTTTCTCTAGAAGACCTGGTTCTGGTTAATATCTGAGGGATCCATAGGGGATCTCTGAGGTGAGGTTGAGTATCTGCCTACAAAATATGTTCTTGGGAATTACCTTGAACAATTGCTAGAGGGAGTGTCAAAAGTGGCTGCCATCTTGGCTGAGTTTGCAAGACACATTCGATTGGCACCAAGTGGGTTAAGTGGGTTAAGGTCAAGCAATACACATGCAGCATGCCACAAAGCTTTGTGTTTAAATAATCTTTTGTTTAAAGTGTTGCATACTATATATATATATATATATATATATATATATATAGCTACAGGGAGTTGTTAAAAGTGTACATTGGCTTCACTCACCTGCTCTATTAATTAATGAGACAAGCTGAGTGAAAGGGGGCTGACACAGCTGATTAGAAGCCTTAATTTTGGTCCAGCATTGCATGTGTGCTGGGAAGGCCCCGCAAATAATTTGTTGAAAAAGATTTGGTTGTTTTGTTTATTTTATATTGGCTAAACAGTGTAGCCCTCCCAATTGTAGCCAGGACTGCAAAAAAAAAAAACTGCATTGTATGTTTGTGGGGAAAACCAATCTCATTTTCCCATTCTTGTGATTTAAGAGAGTTTTTCCAACCCATTAAGTTATTCCTCACCTGTGGTATATGCTGTGGTTATGCTAAAAGCTGCCTAGGTGACAGTGCCTCTTTAGCCATAAGTCATGTAAAAAAAAAAGGAAAACCACTTCGTTGAGTGTTCTGATCCAAATCAGCACATATTGTCCGCTGTGCTTTAAGCGGGCAATTCAGATGCACGATAAGAGAGAGAGCTTCACACTTCAATGCCTAATAGATAAATATGTGGAACAGCAGCGTGCTAATTTGTGTACATAGCACAACAGATTTGCTTACAAACATTAAACTTTATTAGACATTGTTTTAAAATACAGGTACAGTGCCAGATGCTCCACACCTTAATGTTGCTTATTCGCAGGTATAAGGAAACCTTATTCCAAAGGAATCCCATTCCAAAACCATGGGCTTCATTATAGAGTTAACACCCCCCTTGCAGTTGTAGCAGCCTCCACTCTTCTGGGAAGTCACTAAAGTTTGGTAAGAAGGCCTCTCTCACAAATGGCCTTTCAGTTCATCCCAAAGGCGTGGGGTAAATGGGGTAAACTCGGTGTTGTGTGCGGACCGCTTGATTTCTCCCATACCAAACTCATCAAACGATATCTTTTTGAACCTTGCTTTTTGCACAAGAGATATGCTGGGACAGGAAAAGCCACATAGTTGGAAGCGTCTAAATGTCTTTGTATGCTGTAGCATTGACATTACCCTTCAATGTGTATGCATACTCTAATTACTGAACATTGACCTGTCAGTAAGTTTTAAACCTGGATGAACCTTTTATGATGTTCATTTTTACCAGCTCTATGATCTGAAAAGACATATAATACATATTGAACAGCAACATTTGATATATGTTCAGGAAGCCCTGTGTTCTCCTAACAGAGACCCATTACGTCTTAACATGTCCTTAATGAATAATGTTGATAAAGAGTGCCTAACGACCACTGATTTTCTGTCCCTGAAACATCCTATAAAACACATACTAGCCAACACACATGGATAAATATATAATTGTTTAGATGCATTGTTCCTTTATATTCCCGATAATAATGAATTCCTAAATAGTAAAACACTCAATACAAACTTTGAAGAACAGTTTATGGTGAATTTATGTGCTTTAACCACTTTTTTAGTTGTGATTTCTGCCTGAAGAATTATCAAGGCACTCCCCCTTGTGGTAGATATTTATATTACTAATATTTGATAGTTTGATTTCATTACATTTTATGAACACAGTTAATATATACTAAAATGGGAACTATACAGCTGAGTAACAGGCCAGCACTATAACTGAAACAATTAATGTAGGTGTATTAATATTTTAATGGATGTATCCATATTTTAGACTTTTTGCGCATTTTGTTGTATTCTTATTATATAGTGATACAACATATTCCACAGGGATTCAGTATTCTATAAAATATCTTATTAGTATAGTTCTATTTCAGCATAGCCTATCTCAAAATTAAATGAAGGTTATACATTTGTGTTTTAAAAGGTCATACACTTGTTATACCATCTAGTGCATATATGTATGGGTGCAATACGTATAGCAACCTTCAATTGACCATGTAATCCTGAATGTAGAGGCATCATAAACATTTTACAAAATGGCCACTTATTATAATATCTGTAATTTTGTAAATGACATAAGATTGGAGAGGATTGGACAGCCAATAGATAGTTCTCCGTGTGAAAATAATATTGAGGGACTCAGAGAAAGTCTCAGTTTAATGGTTTGTCAAATTGAAAAAAAATGCTTTAGTCCTAATGTGAATATCATTGTTACATCCTGTAATCATTAACTTCACAAGGCACCGCATAGTGTGGGCTATTTATCAAGAAAGCAAAAAGGTTCTAGAAAAGAAAGTCTCGTAATTAGCTTAAATTTTTCTTACATTTGTCAAGTGCAATTTTCTAATCATATTTCTTGTAATTTTATGCGGAAATTGTATTCAGTTCACCACTCTAGGAGCTTTATTAATTTGTCTCCATGGATAACATTAATAGGCACAGCATATCCCATTCTGATGTTGTACATTAGTTTCAGTATTTTATATCTAAAAAAAGTGTATATAATGCATAAGTACATAGAATAAGAACTAATGCACATATATGGTTATAATATTATATAATACATAATCATACACACACATATATTTCCATGGGTAAGTGAAACATATTAATATGTTTAGGAAGTACATAAGTATATATAATAAACCCTGCAATTTTACAAATTACATTTTACATCGGACAATATATATATTTCTCATTACTAGTTGCTGTCACTGTGATCGCATATTAGGATCCTTTCATACAAGCAGAGGCCAAACGCCACTGTACAAAGTGATTCTTTCAAATAATCTACATTAGAATATTGCATTCAGCTGTAAATTCATTAGTACATCCGTACATAAATCCTATGTTTCATATTAATATGGTTATGATAAACCATATTATCATATACAGTTTCATTTTATGGACTGCTAGCTATTCATTATCAACTCACAAACAGCATTTAGATCTTCAAATTCTAATTGTGTAACTATACTTACATTTTAGAATATATTTACTATACACAGATTATTTCATTTTTTAACATTTACCTAATTTAACCTAAAAGAATATAGTCATGCATGCTAAAATTCTTAATATTAAGGCACACATAATTTTGGGATCATCATTGAGCGTTAACATCTTTTGCAATGACATTGTACAATATCTAACTTTATAGTTTTCAAGAAAGCATCCATAACAGGTTGACGTATTAGTATAATTATAGGAGCTCAGTATCCATGTTTAATGTATAATATAGAAATATAACTATATATATATATATATATATATATATTTTTTTTTTTTTCTTTTTCTTTACATCTTTCTTACACCATGATCAATGTATACAGCAGATTCTCTCCCAGCATGAGCTCGCACTATGTCATAGATGTTCTGGTGGGATTACAAAACTCTTATCCTATGCTATGGACAAGTAATGTTTGGAACTGGGTTCTACCCATGTCTTTTACATGTAGAGTATCTATGTAAGCGCCATGCAAGATCCAGAATCTGTAAACGTTTTTAATATTATGGATTATTTCATTTTCATTTGATTTATAAGATCTGTATTTTTATACTTACTAGACTATACATAGTAGTCTATGGTAAAAGGATGTGGCGTATAGCTGCTTCAGTGTCCTTAACAGCATGCCGACAACAGATACAGCGGGAGGACAAACAAGTGCTTATTGGTCTTATAAGTGTTATTATTTGTATCCTTGAGCAATGACTTCTAAGATATAGATGTGTCAGGTTGTGCTTTTTTTTCTTTTCAGCTTTTTTTCCTTTCTGCTTTCTCCATAGCCACAATATTCCGCCCCCACTGAAACTTTGGAATTTGTTTTTTCACTACATATTTATCGTTTTTTTATACAGTAGCACTTAGAAATACTTAATGTGAATGTAATTTGTCTACACACTATTTCAATATTTGCATTTTTAGGGGGGTTTATTTTGGAATTATAATGATCTGAGAAAATCTGTATTCCAAAACATGAGCTATAATGCTGAGAATTTTTGCTTAATTTTAAGACATTGAAAAAGTCAGGTACTTATACTAGCACTAAAACATTGGCTAGAAATACTACAATCAGTTATTACAAAGTATATATATGGCAAAGCAAAAAGCTAAGACTAATATAAATAAAGAAAATAAATAGAGGTGGCCTTGGATTACCCAATATACTAGAATTTCAGCATGCCAATTTGTTAATACATATGTTAAATATTCAAAATAAAAGCATTAGTGCTGAGGGCTGATACTAGAGTCAAATCTAGCAAAAATAGATGATCTGTCTTGTTTACTATGGCTAATGGCAGGACCTTAAGAGAGCTGTGTATAAACAAATGTCTGCAAACATCAATGAACTGAAGCAGTGTTGTAAAGAAGAGTGAGCCAAAATTCATCCACAATGTTTGCGAGAGACTGATAAAGTCATACAGAAAACGATTACTTCAAGTTATTGCTGTTAAAGGTGGTTTTTCAAGCTATTGAATCATAAAGTGTACTTCGTTTTTCACACATGGCTTCTCCATTTCGGCTTTATTTTTGTTGAATAAATCATGACACGTTATTATATATCATGTGTTGTTGTTCATCTGAGATTGTATTTACCTAATTTTTACACCTGCTAATAAATGTCCTGATATGTAAAACCATAGAATTCAAAGATGGTGTGCTTCCATTTTTCACACGATTACTATGAACTAGTTCCTGAAAGTAAAAAAAAGTTCACCTTAGGGCAAAACGCTAGCGCTTTCGGTGATTTACTCTCCCCATTGGAGGATCGGGGGAGTGGACAATACTGGAAGTGGCACCATTTTGGAGGAACAAAGTATAAAGTATAAATTAGTGTGAATTTATTTAATTGGTTAGAGTTAAAATGTGGGACCCATGTTTTCACAAAATTGTGTGAGAACATTTTGTATTTTAACCCTTGTTTCTATTTCTATATGTATTCATATTCACTTACTGTCTAATCTACATTTAAGTAGACTTTCTCAATCTCTTCACCTCTGTTGTGTATTCATCATTATTAAATATGTGACGAGAATAGTTTGGTGCCGATGTTGTCTGCGTACTACCTTGCTAGTATGTTATGTGTTAATTATTAGACATGTGAAATTGGGCCAAAACCACAGAGGCAGACATTTGTTTGGTTTATTTTGGTCCATTGGTTTCTGGACAATGAATTCTGTTTCCTGCTTGTTCATTTTGGGCCAAAATCAGGGGTCACTTCCCGTGACGTCCTATCCCTGATCCTCCAGTCAGGAGGAGAAGACGCCACGGGAAGCTCCGCCATTTTGGCCAAAGTTTACAAAGGGTTGTCTTAGTACAAATTGGCAGAGCTTCCGGTGATGTCCTCTCCCCGACCCTCCAATCAGGGTTGAAGACGTTACCGGAAGCTCTCCCATTTTGGGGAAGTTTTCCTGGGAGGTCATGTCTATGGAGACCCCCTGATTCCCGCTACACTAACGAAATCCCCAACTCCATTTGTCGAAAGCAAGAAACCTCCACTGTATTTCACATATTGTTGCCTGAAAACATCCATATACTTGTACCACTCCCCAGTTCTTCAGCAACAAACTGCCTTCTGCTGCTGCCAAATATTTCAAAGTTTGACTCATCAGTCCAGAGCACCTGCTGCCATTTGCCTGCACCCCGTTTCTGGTGTTTTTGTGAATCGGAGGTACAGCTTTTTGGTCGCAAGTCTTCCATGAAGACCACTTCTTATGAGACATCTCTGGAGAGCCGATGGGTATACCAGGGTCCCACTGTTTTCTGCAAATGCTGGAGCTGATGGTATCGATGGATATCTTCCAATTTTGAATTGTGATATCTTCCATCTTTCATCTGCTATACTAAGTTTCCTTGGCTGACCACTGTGTCAACATTACCTTTTTCTTTCTGCTTCTTCAAAAGAGCATGGACAGAGCATCTGTAAACCCTGCTTTATAAACTTTGCTTTGAAATTTCTGCCTCGGAGAGACCTTGCTGATGCACACTACCTTGTGTCTGTGCTCATTCTTGCTATGGTGTTTAACTTTTGACATACACTTGACATACATCTTCAGCAACCTAGCCTTTTTAGTGAGTATGGGTGCTCCTCATCCAGTTTTATTCCTCCTACACAGCTTCTTCTGTTTCAGTTAATGATTGTGTTTCAACCTACATATTAAATTGGTGATCATTAGCACCTCTTTGTTATAATTGTTTAATCATACACCTAACTATATGCCTACAAAATTCCTATCTTTGTGCAAGTGTTCCTAGAAGAATTGATGCTGTTTTGAAGGCAAAGGGTGGTCACACCAAACATTAATTTGATTTAGATTTAGAAGTGCAGAATTAGACATGTATTTCAATTGATTTACACAGGTTATACCTTACCCCAGAGTTACTGTCTACCTGCCCCTGGAAGTGAGTTGGAATATGAAGGTAGAGCAAAATGATGCACTAGAAAATAATTTTCGAGCAACACCTTGATAGAGAGGCATGATAAATATGGAAATGGTTTAGCAAATAGCCAAATCAAATTCTTCATATTGCTTAATTGCAACCTCCTTTAAGTTGACTTCCTTAATATGTTACATTCATGGTCAAGATCTAAGTAAGACTCCAAGGTTTTCATTCATTGTGAGACAACAACAATAAAAAATAGGACATACTGGAGTAATTACAGCAACTTTGGATAGAGGCAAGAAATTAATATATTGTTTGCTTGTTTCAGATGTTAAGGAAATTACATCAGATAGCTCTCATAGGGAATGAGATGTTTACAGTGCTTTGAATGTTTTTAAAACAAGGTAAGTCTACACTGCAAATTCTTGTCTTGCAAACCTTTGGACACTTTTGTATTAATACTTTTTGGGCAAATGATATAAAATTATAAATGATATATGGAAAGGGAGAGGCATGAGTGTAGAAAAAGCAGCATCTATGTGGTAGTCATTGATCATTCTTAGTGTAAGATGCTCTAATAAGTATGTTGAAGAGTAAAAGTGAGTTATAATATATTTCATTACTAAATGATATATATGAAGAGTGGCTCCTCCTCATTTTTCCTCTCCCACGTTCCTTTCACTTCCCCTGCTTTCATTCCTTCCTTCGCATTTTACTTCCTATGTTCCTCTTTTACTATTTTTCTTCCCACTTCCTCTCATATATTTCTGTGATAGAAATAGATTTCTAGTACACTAAAAATACATTATTTTTATTCTTCACTACCTTTTGTGTTGAAGAAATTGGAAAGCCATAATTAGCAGTTCAATTTAAATTCTACCAAATCATTAGAATAATATTCAAGGCTGTACTTTTTCACCATACAACATATAAAGCAGTTTATCTTTGCAAACATCTTAACTTGGATTCATAGATTTACAGATATTTTATATACCAGGTTTTAGATAATATAATGACTATATACAAGAAGAACGTTATAAT
The DNA here is from genome assembly GCF_027358695.1 of Spea bombifrons. NCBI lineage: Eukaryota > Metazoa > Chordata > Amphibia > Anura > Pelobatidae > Spea > Spea bombifrons. Next base: position 139,333,052 of record NC_071087.1, read on the forward strand.
GCCTAGAACATGATATCTATATATTCTACATTCTACATTAAGCTAAAATATTGTAACCGGGAATTGAATATTGCACCTTAAAACAGAAGCTATGCAACATAAGTGATTTAGAGATTTACTATTGCCATAAATCATGTGGATTGCAATGCTGCTTTGCCTGCAATTTTGCAAAAAAAAATGACATCAAATAGTTATTCCATGATTAATGTTGATCGACTAAGAAAAACCCTCATGGGAATGTGTACTAAGGATAAGAAATTATACATAGAAAAAGGAATTATCAATATTCTCAATTTTCGGGTTGTACTAAAAGAATAAAAAACAATTATTTGTTAAATAGTGTACTTACATCAAGCAATTTGTCAAATGATACTTTACCATTTAGTTGACTTAATTGTTATTGGATAACCTCAACACGTTTTAAATTATTCCTAGGAATATTACATTATATTATAACAGGCATACATTTTTTTATTTTATAAAGTCACTATAAATTTAATTTTTTTGTATAATTCTACTCACACATGAGTAAAATATACTTTATAAATATTATTTGTAGAACGCAAAGTTTTAGACCATGAATGGTTCATTTGGTGTGCATTTTTAAAATTTTAAAATCAGTGCCATAGATTAATCAAATTTTAGATTACAAATGGTAAACATGAGATAGCAACATTGTTACTAAGTTACTCAGGTTCACAAAACACTCAATGTCTAAGTTCAACTCTTAACAAAAAAAAAACAACTTAATGAAACATTTAAACAGGGTTATATTTAACCTGATTCATTAACTGAGATGCCATGTATTTTTTCCACTGCTATCAATTCGATGATTGCTATTCAGGTACGTCTGATTTATCTCAGCATTAAATACAGCCTATTGTATGACTTTTTCCGTCACTTATAAGTGCACTTTAAAAACAAATTTTGCTAGTGAATACGTGCTCCTTTACAATAACATAGAATATCCATCACTTTAAATTAATTTGTAAACCATGAAAATCAATTTATTATATCTTTATTGGATATTATAATTCCTGCACTTGATAACACAACTTTATTCCACATTGTGGTGCTGTATTGTCTCTAAATCCATTTTTCTGAATGATATAACATGCTGAGATCTATTGGTGTTTGTCAGCTGTAATGTAAAATAATTTTTTAAATGCATGTCACAATCCATCTCAGTGGGACATATGGGATACCAAATCTATTTAAAATGTATTAAATACATAAATCAAAGTTTAGCATCATCCATCAATTTGATGTCTGTTTTTTTCAGTCATTCTGTTAAAGCATCTAAGTTGAAAATGCACTGTGAATTAGTCTTAGCATACACTGCAATGATATTAAATGCGGCTATCCCAGGGCAATATTAATATACAATCAACTGTATTAAGTTTATATACAGTTGTCAAGAACAGAGAAAACACTAAGCAAACATTACAACTTTTTACCAAACTCGCTGCAATGTAAAACAGATAAACACAAAATTAAAATGTTGGGGTTTTCAGTAAATAAGCATATATACATTTCTGAGGAAAGTTCCTATTAAATAAGAGAAAAGTTGTTAAATTAACAAAAAACAAAGTGATTGAAGTAATTCAATAAGCAAACAATGGAAAGAGATCGAATCAACCACTGCTGATTCAAAAATATTTTAAATTATAAACCTATTAGTCGTGTTGTAATGTTGAATGAATGTGTCAAATGGAGAGCAGAAAATACAAATAGTGGACTACATGTAAACATCATAGTGCCTAAAAATGAACTATTCAAGATAATATTATCGGCAAGAAAAAGAATATGAGGTTTGTGCACGGTCAGTAATGTGTAAGTAGTGCAGTGTGGTTGATATCTTATGATATGTAACATATTTCAGCGTAGAAAGCGTTAAATGTCCTTGGTAAGGTTTATTTTTGCTTGACTGCACATGTCTAGTATGTTTAACCCCTTAATGACAAAGCCTGTACATGTACGGGCTCAAAATGCATTGGTTTTAATGAGTTTAGGGACCGCCCATTGTCCTTAAGGGGTTAATTTGTATCATGTGTACATTTAGTTTCCACAGGTCTAGTGGCAAAGCTAGACAAAGGATTTGATGGTCTGAAATGCACGGGCAAAAAATTATCCACTTTAGGTTCTCAGACTCTGCGCAACTCATTGAATCGCTTTAAGGGCAAGCTTTTCTATAGTTTCAAGAAGCATTTTCTGTTCATTTGTACTGTTGAGCATACGATCATTCTACAAGGTTTAGTCAGGCTGCTGAATTTCTTACTGTATTTTGTTTACACCGTTGAGGCCAATTAAGGATTAGTCAGGTCACTGAACCAAGCCCATTATGTCTGTGTTAACTTCTAGTTTACTGGGCAGCAGCAAGATATGACATTTTCCACAATGAAACGTAAAGAATAACATCACCAGTGCTCAAATCCAAACATACAAATACAGACTTTCAATAAATGTGAGATTTACTGTTGCTGATGAGAAGAAAAATGTACATTCCTTCACCTACTTAAAAAAAAGACAAAAAATGTGTATCTAATTTTTTTAAGAATGAAAAAAAAAAATGGGTCGGGTCCCCTGCGCCACATATTTAAAGTCCCCTCTCTTCCTTTACATATGTATGTGTATAGCATTAATTAAAAATGACCGTTAGAAGTTAACCTCCACTGTATTTCCTTCATTTAAATTTCACTTTCAAATGAATGGATTTGTAGTGATTTAATGTTATTAAATTTGCTGTCATCATGTTGTATAAATTGTCCATGGCATACATATGCTGTGTTCGTAATGTTCATGAAGTGCCATATTTGTTAAACAGCATGAAAATATTCATAAAACTATAATGATTTCCTTTGGAGAATGCAAAACTAGTTTTTAGGCAGATATTTAGTGTTTTGCTGCTGTTCATATTTTGTTCACAATAAATCTAACGGGCTGAAAATACTAACTACCATAAAGATGATGAACATGGCACAATTACCCTTTCTGTGATTGTTTTCTCCAAATCACATCAATAAGTCTCCAACATACATAGTTTATAAATATTTGTTTGCGGCTCTTAGGTAAAAAAAAATACATATAATGCTATTCTGTACATTTTCCAAACATTTGCATTTAAAAAAATAATTTGCGTAATGAGCGATATTCATATCCTGGCTGTAGGGATATATTTAGCAGCGATAATTAATCAATACATAAAGAATTGCTACCTGCTTCTCTTTTGCTTTTGCATCATTGTAGTGATGCAGTTATGAAGATATTTGGCGTAATGTTTTGAAACTTTCAAAGTTTAGTTTGATTCGAGAAAGCATGTGACAAAGAAAAATTTATTATTAATAATGTTGAGTGCCAAGATTAGACCTCCTTTCTCTTAGCCCTTTCATGATCATCAGGACTAAAAGGATGGGATAACATAATAGGAATACATTAAAGATAAACTGAGATGAGGCTTTATATTGAAACCTAACGCAGAGGTCTATATAAAAGAGTCCATTGTGAAACATGAACGTTAAAATATTTGATAACAGAAGCTGTTATATTTACACTTGCATGCTAGAGAAGACGATTTTGATTATAATTTTTTCTCTTCATATGGCTCCGTCACTATAGACTATGTCTTATGAATGTATGAATTGAACGTAAATACCAGTAGCAGGAGTTCAGCACAGGCACTCCTGCTCTCGGCATAAGCCGTGTACTCTTCTGTGAATCAATCAATCTTCAATCAAGCTATTTTCAAGCTATTTATATGAAAGCAGAAGACGGAAGGATAAATATACTGTGTGCACCAGCATTTTCTTCCTGTAAGTCTACTTTATATGGGCAGAGGCCTTTGAATCCGTTGAGTACAGATACATTGTAGTTATGGTGAAAATTAGTTGGTATTCCCTATGTCCAACATCAAGTACATTTCTTGCTTAGTTATGGGGGATTACCCCAATCAAAGCTAATTTCCCACAGCATTTTGTTGTGGATAATGGTTACCTTTTCTCCTAGGAAAGTCTGTTCTTATTTTTCTCTTGCAATAACAGTCTGGTTGTAAAAGACATAGTGAAATCCGTATGATTTTTTGAAGTCCCCTAACCCACTAAACTGTGCTTGATGAAAAGTCAACTCAGCTCATCTTTAATGAATAAACTCCATTGGGTACCGAGTTTTACATTTCCACTGGACCTATTAGCATTACATTTAAATGCTAATCATGAGGATAGTTTTCCAGTACTTGAAGACATTTGCATCATGTTTATGAGTGAATTCATCAAACATGAGACATTGAATACATTGTTGTGTCATAGTGAATGTTTTTGAAGGAAACCCTAACGATCTAATACCGAATATGTTATTTACTAAGAAAAAGTCAGCAGATGGGAGGGTGATATTAGTGACATAATATTCACCTTTATTCAGAAGGTATAAACCTAGGCTTTAACATTTTTATCTAGTCACTGTAGACAGAAGACAATGCCTCTCTCTTTCTCTAATTGCATGCTTCAACTATGAAAACTCCATTGTTATAGTTTGCAGTAATCAAGATAACAATCCAGAGAAGGTGGCATTTTTGGTTCAGTGGGCAAGCAAAGCCAAGTTGCCCCTGGCCATGTGCATATACACATCTACTCTCTGTCATCCACACCATCAATGACACACATTGCCTCTCACTCATACACACTCACACACATTTACACTTACCTGGAGTCAGTCTGAGTAAGTGTAATTTTGGGTAACAAGTCTACTTTACATCACGAAGTCATCAGCCAAAGGTGGTTTCTTTATCATGGTCAACATACAAAAACATGTAATGTCACATAAGAACGTGAGATGTTTTTTCCTCAGATAGAATGATTGAATGCGACGAGAGACGTCTGATGTTCTGAAAGCTTATCCAACTTTTCATCTTTAGTCAAGTTTGACTTTCATTTTCAACACTTCGTTATCGCTTGAGCTAACATGGCTATATCCATTTCCTTCCAGTAAGTTATACAAAAAAGGAATGTTGAACACTGGTATCATTTTAACAAGTCTCTTTTTTTTTTCTAGACATTAATAATCTAAGGTAATAGGCTAGAAATTCAGACTATAATCAGGGCTAGTAAGTGACAGCACCAAATCCCATTTAGAAGCAGAAATGCTTGCATTATTTACATACTACCCATTTTAGGTTTGATTTCAAAGCACATTTTGTTAGCATTCTTCTGAGTTCCATGTAATAAGTCATTCAGGGTTCCAGTAATGTCGTTTAACAATAAACACAGTTTTATGACAAATAGAAGCTTGTGTAGTACCAGTCTCCTGTCACATTGAGATGCAGATTAGTTTAGCACTATTGAGATTAAAAGGATAATGAGAAAAATATCTATTTCTAGTGTTACTGTATGTGTAAAAGTGAAAGTATTTAAGCGATCATTTCAAGCACAATGCAAAGACACGTGCACTATACGGCAATTAATTTTTAGAATGTAGTGACATACAAGGAATATAGGGATTAGAAATTTCATTTGCTCCAAGGCAATCTTCCCAGCTGCAAAAAATAATATTGTCATATAATACTTCACAATAGCATTTTTATATTTTTAGGGAGGAAATATGATGGTCTTTATAATTACGCATATTTCTTTTAAATGTATTTCATGCAATAAAAAAATGAAATAAAATGACATAAAAAATAGCAAGCCACGATTAACTCCAGAAAATGTGCTATATAAAATACTGTTTTATCTTCCCTAACAATTATCAGAACAAAACATGGGTTGTGGTTAGAAATTTGATATAGACACTATTAAAATAATATTAACATCATATTTCTTTCCTATCTTTAAAATACAATAACATATATTCTTAGGAAGTAACAAAAGGAAGGAAAAAATATACGTATATGTTTATATGTACGTAAGGACACATTTAGCTGCTGAAACTAAACACATTTTTTATTCTCCATATTCCGTATGGAAGATGGATTGGAAACAATTCTCTGAAGAGATCTGAAACATAATGAATATAATGAAAATTAACACACTGTGAAACACAGCTGAAACAAATACATGGACAATGTAAATCAGCCTCTGATTAAAATTAACGAAAGGTCTAAATCAAAAGTGCATGGATGGATAATAAACTATATGGACAAAAGTATTGGGACACCTGACCATTGTACCAGCCGCGACTTTTATGACATTGCATTCTAAATACATGGACATTAATATGTTGTTGATCCCCCTTTGCAGCTATAAAAGCTTCCACTCTACGGGGAAGGCTTTCCGCATCATTTTGAAGTGTTCCTCTAGGATTTTTTGCCCATTCATGAAGTAGATCATTTGTGAGGTCAGGCACTGATGGAACAGAAAACGCCCTTCCCCAAACTCTTTCCAAAATGTCTTGGTATGCTGAAGAGGTCAACGTTTGGGGAAGGACCTTTTCTACTCCAGCATGACTGTACACAAAACAAGGAAAATAATTTGTCAGGTATTTTCACCTATACATTTAAACTTATTTATACTATAAGGGTACACCTTTTTCACAGTTTTTCATGCAGTTTTCCAGTAGTCTGATCTAATCAAGTCACCTTATCCAGCCAGCCAGTTACTTAGTACACTTCCCCATTAATCCTTAGCATGTTAACTGCAACCTGCACCAGAATATGATGCCACTTATTTCAGTTTACTCTTGGAAAACTAATTTATAAATGGCTTTATTTCTAGTCTAGTCTAGTGTTTCAAATATATATTTACCTTCAAGTCAGGTCACCTGATTTAGTGTGAACAATGATAGATGGGTATTTGTGTAATTATATATATATATATATATATATATATATATATATATATACACACATACATATACATTTAAGCTATACATAAATCTGAAAAGTTTGTGTGTAATGACTTACAATGTGTTACTAAAATGTTACAAGGCTGCCTAATATTACTTGATAAGTTTGCTTGTCACTTTTCTTTTTACATTACAGATCTCACAAGCTGCCCCTGTGTATCATCCAGGCTGTCTTGACAGGTTTCACCCTCCCAGGTGGATGAAAGCACCATCTTCAGCACAGCCTATTGACCAAAGCAATAAGCCATTCTATCCAGTCCATTAAAGTCATTTTCCACATGCTACCTCAGCATGACCCATTGTTCATGCAAACTCCTGCTGACCATGAAAAAACAGCATTCCACACTAAATTGCTATACTTTAGACCGTTCCAACATTTAAGCAATGAGTCCCCAGCAGAATTGTTTTCTTCTTTCATAGCCTAAAAAGCACAGCGATTATCACAAATGCCCAAGATGCAATTTTAAGCTGTCAAAAAACCCTACACATTTTCACGCTCAAAATATATACAGATGACAGACTCTTCCTGTCTTATCATCTACTGTGCCTTTTAGTTCCTTGAGGAGTAAAGGTGCCATGAACCAGAGAATGGTAAGTCAAGTTGCAAAGATTTGGATCTGGTCCCATAGAATATTATCACCCTTTTCTGCTTAAAACAGTTTCATTTCTATGCCTTTTGACAAATAGGTTCATACTGAGTATTATGCCCTTCTTCTGACCCAGACCACTACAAACAATAGGTTAGATTCAGACAGTGGAGTAGATGTTCTGCACTAATGAATCCAAAAATGCTAGGTCAATACAATTGGCTGAAAATGATAAATTCTTCCAGGTGAATATTAACAATGAGAAACATGTGTGATCTCTTTGAAGACAGGGAACATCCAAAAATACAACTGTTCTCTCATTACATCCCATAGACCTAAAAGTACTGCATGAGTATGTTCATAATTTAATATTCAATGAATTATCCTTCCACTTAATTTTCTCTGTGGAGGACCATGAAAAGAACCCACTCTTACTAGGTTCAATACTGAAAACAGATGGATTTTTAAACGGCCAATTACACGCTGTGTATACTGATGAATTCTCTTCACTTTATTGCACCATTTTCCAACAAATGTTAAATTAAGAACCGAATTGCCTTATGAAATTAAATTTGGAGTAATTTTTAATTCATTAATATGTTTCTCTATTTTATTCACAAAATCTGTATGAAACAAATTCATATGAAGCATGGATCCAGTATTTTTTTGTCTTCTATAAATTGAATCTCTCATACTAAAATGTGTTTTGTCCACGACAAGTTAACTTTTACTTAAAGCTACATTTCACTACTTAGGCATCATCTTCTTCATGGGAATATACTAACTAATTTTTAAGAGGGTCACACCAGCTGGCACGGATAGCAGTGTCTTTTTTTGGACCCCAGCTACAGATTCATGTGTGTCGGCGATCTCCGGTAGGAACCCAGGTGCAACTCTCAACAGGTCCAGGTAGAAAGTCAGTGTATAAGGGTTCAGGCAGAAAATGTAGTCAGGCAGGTCCAGAGGTAAGCAACTCAGGAAGCAAAGGTTCATCAGTGGTATAAACAGGCCAAGGGTCAAAGAGCAGGTAAACAGAAGTACAGGATTCGGAATACGGGATACGGGAGCCAAGTGTCATCTGTAAATAGCACAGAACAACTGAGTAATGAAGGCTCAGTTGTTCAGGGTTTTAAAGGGTGTAATCAGTATCTCCAGGTGTCCACGGCTTGTTCTGTATCCACGGGCATCTGGAGAGACTGGAAGCAGCTGTGTGTATCTCCCTGGCGTCTGTGGTTGCCAGGGAGATGGAAAGCTGAGCATGTGGGACGGCCCTCTCCCTGGTTTGTCTCTCCGGCTTCCTTGGTTGCCGGGGAGACGCGTTAAATTGGGTTCGGCCCGCCCCCACCGCCATCACCTGAGCGGGAGCTCTGACACTGGTCGGACGGCGGCTGGGAGGGAGGGTGAGACGCGCGATGCGTGACAATGTACCTCTTTGTGCATCAGATCTCAGTGCAGATAGAACAGTGAGCAATAAAAGAACACAAGTTTACATAATGGCAGATCAAAATCGTGGTCGCTTTCCTTTAAAAAAATCTTCCATAAGATGGCTAGTTGGTTAAGGTAACAGGCTCTAACCACCTACCCCACCCTGCCTTTAACTATCCATCTGGCCCCATCTATTTGCAGACTTTCCCCTGTAATGTGAGAGGGCTTATGAATAAATGCTAATTAAGAAAAGAGTCCAAATCCAAATTATCAAAGAGGCTCCAAATCCAAATTATAAGAGAAAGGAAAGTCTTTGTAAGCGCACAACAAATAAAAAATGAATCAAATACTTCCCATTAAACAGTCTTCTGTCAACCATAGTCCCTCAAAGAAAACACAAATATAGCGCACACAAGATATACTGTAAATGAATAACTGCTCAAATGGGTGGGCTCCCAAAAACCTTCAGCAGTGAAATCAGCAGTCAGCTCAGGGATATCTTCAGAATTCCTCAACCCAGGAGCGTTGTGGTCAGTAATCAAAATCCTTCATATATTACAGACAAGGTAGAAGCCAGGTATAAAAGACATAAACACTTGCCTATACAGGCATTTTTTATTTTTTGTGCACTTACACAGATAATCTTTTTTTTGCCTCTCTCTTTTGAAGCAGCATACAACTTGTTTAATTTTGTACCATGAATATAGTACAATTGTACAATTTAACACTAATACGTTGCGCTTATCAGTACGTATTCCTCTGTATACTTTATATCTATAGATATATTTATGAAATTTAAAGATGTAAATCTTTCACAGATGATTGTCAATATGAAACGGAACATTTATATTTCAGATTTGCATTACTTATATTTCAAATTTGTACATGCTAGTGGAAGAAATGAAGGGTACTTTAAAATGTGATATTACATTTAATGCATAAACATATGTTTTGAGGAAGATCTGGGTCTGTAAGGTGAGCTATTTGGTTTTACAATATAAGGTCATTTGTATAGTAATACACTAAAAAGGGTGCAAAATCAAAGGTTCCAACATAAATGGTATATACTACAGGGGGTCAGACAGCTGAAGCAGAAGATGATGTATTTTCACATAGATGTGTGTATTTTCACATAGACTATCTATTTCCTTCATACAGGAAATCTCTAGAAACATGGGTCGGGTGAACCACTTTCTAGGAGGTACGAGGGATTATGAGATAACTTGTTAGGGGCTACAATACTTGGTCTAAGAAAAGAGAGCACAGTGAACAGAAGTGTTCTGGGTCAGGAGACTCAGAACGAAGCTGCTAAAGATGGCATAGGGGCGAAGCCTGTGATCTGAGAGAGGTTTCCCAAGGATGAAGGAGAAATTGAAAAAACTACATGATCATTTTAATGCTTAAGTGCGGACAACTCACCATTACACTTTCCACAGGATTTTGGAGTGCTTCTGTGGGACTTTTTGCCCATTCATTCAGTAGTGCATTTGTGAGGTCAGACACTGATGTTGGACGAGAAGGCCTGTCTCGCAATCTCTGTTCCAGTTCATCCCCAAGGTGTTCGATGGGGTTGTGGTCATCCAACCATGTCTTAAAATACCTTGCTTTGTGCACTGGAGCACAGTTATGCTGGAATAGAAAAGGACCTTCCTATGCTAAAGCGGACATATCAAGACATTGTGGGCAATGCTTCCACCTTTGTGGGAACAGTTTGTGGACAGCATGAGTGTGCCATAGTGCTCAAAGCAAGGCCCATAAAGACATGGTTGGATGACTTTCCAAAATCTTGTGGAAATGTATATATTTAGAATTCAATATCATAACAGTCCTTGTTGGTGTAACGTCTCCCAATACATCAGTCCATATAGTGTATCTATGTACATACACATATATAATAACAAACAGAAAAAAATATTGGCTACATGTTTTGTGAACAATAGCTGTCTGTTTTTATGATATTTGTAGCAACACATTTACATGATATTTCCCAGCTTGCACCCAAGACCATTTCACATTAACTTAGTGATTAACCCCTTAACATCCAACAGTAGTTACAACAAAACTAAATATAAATCCCAAATGAATACATGAAAACAATTTGGGTTGTATGTAATATACACCGACCAGCCATAACATTATGACCACCTGCCTAGTATTGTGTTGGTCCCCTTTTGCCAGCAAAACAGCTCTGACTCATTGAGGCATGGACTCCAGTAGACTTTTGAAGGTGTGCTGTGGTATCTGGCACCAAGACATTACCAGCAGATCCTTTATGTCCTGTAAGTTGCAAGGTAGGACCGTTATGGATGCATCCTACGGCCATGTGTTCTCCAGGTAAAAGACACACACACGCACCAGGCCATCCACTTGATGATAAAGAAAACATGATTCATCAGACCAGATTACCTTCTTCCGTTACTCCATGGTCCAGTTTTTATGCTCAAGTGCCCATTGTAGGCCCTTTCGGCAGTGGACAGCGGTCAGCATGGACACCCTGACTGGTCTGTGTCTATGCAGCCCAATACGCAACAAACTGTGATGCACTGTGTGTTCTGGCACCTTTCTATAAGAACCAGCATTAACTTTTTCAGCAATTTGAGCTACAGTAGCTCATCTGTTGGAAACACAGGAAAGCCTTTTGACCCCTATGTGCGTCATTGAGCCTTGGCCGTCTATGACCCTGTTGCCAGTTCACCGCTTTTCCTTCCTTGGACCACTTTTCACACTGACCACTGCAGACCAGGAACACTCCACAAGAGCTGCAGTTTTGGTGATGCTTTGAACCAGTCGTCTAGCCATCACAATTTGGCCCTTGTCAAAGTCCCTCAGATCCTTACCTTTTTCCTGCTTCTAACATATCAACTTTGAGGATGAAATGTTCACTTGCTGCCTAATAAATCCCACCCACTGACAGGTACCATGATAACAAGATTATCAGTGTTATTCAAGTCTCCTTTCAGTGGTCGTAATATTATGGTGTCCGTAGAGGGCTGGTATGGGAGTCAGTGGAAATTCACCATGTATTGCTCTAGTTTCAAGATTTGGGGCCATTACAAGGAGCATTTGCATATGGGGCCACCAGTATATTTAGAATAAGAAACAGGTTGTTGCCATCCCTGTGCACTGTACATGGGTTTTATGCAATCTCTTTGTGAAAAAAAGTTCACACAGAGTATGTTTGGGCTATCGCAATACTGGGCCACTCGGTGTGCCCTAACTGAGAGTTGTTAGACATTCCCTGTATATCATCCTTATAAATCGTATTCAGTTTCAGTGTGTTTTTGTCCCCAAGGGATGCATAGAGACAAGTCAGGATCTATCCACAAGTCAGGACAGACAAATAGGCAGACATAAGTCTATACATTTTGTCCTATATAAGGCACAGGAAGGTTTCTATCAGGTAAAAGCCTCTTATGGCCATTCACTTCCCATGACTTTTTATTATGTTCATAGCAAATGGTTCTAAAGCTGCTCCTTGAATTTAGTACTGTATTTATTGGGAACTCAATTGACAACTCTCTTATTTCTGAGATATTGTTTTGATGTAGAGCAGGAATAGTTTGTTTTTGCTAAGTATTAGTTGTCTTTTTCACTTGAATAATGACATTCTGTAGATCAATATCTTACCCACTGATATGGTAAGGAAAACATTACTCTGTAGTTTGGTTCTACACAATTGATGCCAGAACATAGATATATGCATTATAAATCTTCCATACTCCAATAATCTCTTTCAGTAGACAGTGAGAATATATTACAAGAAATAGGCATCTACTACTTTTCTTTCAAAATGTTTGTAGTTTATAGCTACATTTTGTATATGAAACAAATGTTGTATGTGCAATTCAGTATAAAAGTATAAATATTAAAACATAAGAGGGGCACTCCAGCCATCATATGCACTTTAACCCCTTAATGACAATTGCTTGTTCTGGCACGTCATGCACTAACATCCAGTTAGTGACAATTGACGTGTCAGGACCGTCATGGCTTTAAACGGGTGCAGAACTCGATCTACGTTCGCTTTCTGCACCCAAATGGGGTTGCTGTAATGCCTCAATCTCACTATTTGAAATATCCTGGGTGTCTAGTTTTGAAAAAAAATGGTTTGATGGGGTAAATTGAATTGGCTGGCTTCAAAGATGTCCCAAATGCGGTCAGAAGGACCAGATGAAAATCTGAATTTCACTTGTCCCAAATGTGGCCTTTTAGCCCCAAATAACCTGGCAAACCTATGCATGGTATTACTGGACTCAGGAGATGTTGTTTTGAAGTGACATATACCAGGAGCTGTACATTTATACCTGAAGTACAATATGTGTGGAAAATGCAAAATAAATTGCTAACACAAAGTTTGACAAAGGCAAAGTTTGATGGGGGTAAATTAAATTGTCCAGCTTCAAAGATATCCCAAATAGGACATGAGGACAGAGTTACCAGATCTGAAAATAAATGGTTTTGAAAACACCACTTGTACTTATTGCCCTATAACATGTAAAAAAGCAAAAAAAAAAAAACATAAAAAATTGGGTATTTCTAAGCTCAAGGCAAATATTAAAATCTATTTAGCAGTTTTTTTATTAGCTAATGTTTAAATAGTTTACCATATTTTATAATTTTTTTGTGTGAAATCAGATGATACAATCAAAAAATGGTATCTGAAGAAAGCCTTTCTTGTTCTTAAGAAAACAATATATATCTTGTGTGGGTAAACTAAATGAGGAATAACCAAATTACAGCTAAGCAAGGGCGTTTACAAGGGAGACAACAAGGAGTCTGACAAGCAAGGACAAAGAGGACATTTGAAGTTGCCCCTTCAACCAATACTCTACTAACCGCCATCAACCGCTGGCTACTGTTTGTTGTGTTTACTCCCGTACCATTCCATTCTCATCCCAAGTATCATGTTTACAATCTTCTTCTTGCTAGTCTCAATTTCCTCTGTTGTCAATAGAACTTGTATCTCCCTCTAGCCACCAGCACCTCCACACTATATCTGCATTGCTCCCTCATTCCTTTCTTCTCCCTTTCTCTCATCCTAGGCACTTTTCACCTTCACCTCATCTCTTTACCCAACCTCCTCCCACCCTCAGCAACTGCTCAGCTCCCACAAATCTTTTTCCTACCTTTTCTAACTCTCTCTTATTCTACTTTTAGCAGCTGTGGATATCTTCCTAAATCCCAGACCTCCTTCATCGCTTCCTTCACTCTGCTACTCAAGGTTCTAGAAACCTCAATAATCTTATCCACATAGGAATGTGTCATACCCTGTCACTCCATCCGCCTTTATTAATAAATTAATATATATATATTAATAATAATATATAATTCAGTACAGTAAGGAAACTCTGTTGAGACCTCTATGCACATGCTTAGGGAGCATTCCCATTAGATTAAGTTGGTTATAGTGGAAGAGTTGTTTATAGAGATCTTGAAGCTTCTAATTGAAACAAAGTAGGAAGCGCAGTAATGAAAGCTAATTCATGCAAATATGCAAGAAGGATATCTGTGACACTGTGGTAAAGCTAGAAACAGAGCCGTAGCTAGCACTTTTTTTGCCTGAGGCAAGAACAGAAACCATGATATTTGTACAGAGGTTATTTTGAGGATAGTAAATAAATCAATAACAAGGAAATTAATAATATTAGAACTGAACAGAATTATAAAATATTATGCATGTGCATACCACAGCCTTCATCAGTATTCAGTTAGCAAGGCATAGAAATAATATAGTGCTGCTCATAATGAGCATAAGCACATATTGTGCCTGATATACACTATACGGACAAAAGTATTACTGAATTCAGGTGTTGCAATAATAGCCATTGCCACAGGTTTATAAAATCAAGCACCTAGCTATGCAGTCTGCATTTACAAACATTTGTAAAAAAAAAAAAAAAAAAAAAAAAAAAAAAGGGCCGTTCCAAAGAGATCAGTGAATTTAAGCATGGTACTGTGATAGGATGCCACATTTGCAATAAGTTCCTGAAATTTCCTTGATATTCCATTGTCAACTGTAAGTAGTGTTACTAAAGCCGAAGCTTGAAGAGCACCACTTAAGCCACCAAGCAGAAGCCTACGTAAAGTCACAGAGCAGAGTCACAGAGTACTGAGGATCATGGTGTGTAAAAGTTGCAAACGCTCTGTTGACTCCATAGCTGAAGAGTTCCAAACTTCTACTAGCATTAATAATGGGTCAGATCGAGTGGTGTAAAGCACGCCGCACCTGGACTGGACAGTGGAAACATGTTCTTCTGGCAGGAGAATGTTACCTGCCTGACTGCATTGTGCCAAATGTAAAGTTTGGTGGAGGAGGGATAATGGTTTTTCAGGGGTTGGGTTTGCAGTGAAGGGAAATCTTAATGCTTCAGCATACCAAGAGATTTTGGACAATGCTATGTTTTCAACTTTGCGGAAAGTTTGGGGAAGGCCTTTTCTATTCCAGCATGACTGTGCCCCTGTGCACAAAGCAAGGTCCGTAAAGACATGGTTGGATACATTTAGTGTGGATGTCCCACACAGAGCCCTGACCTCAACTCCATTTAACACTTTTGTGATGAACTGGAAAGGAGATTATGAGCCAGGCCTTCTCATCTAACATCAGTGCCTGATATCACAAATGCTCTACCGGGTGAATGAGCAAAAATTCCCACAGAAACACTCCCAGAGTGGAAGCTGTTGTAGCTGCAAATATTCATGTCTATGTATTTAGAATGCAGTGTCATAAATGTCCCTGTTGGTGTAATGGTCAGATGTCCTAATACTTGTGTCCATATAGTATATGTTGCACCGCATAAATCCCATTACTATATAATAATATCCCGTCATTATACATCGAGCCAGACAATGACAATGGTACAGATAACTCCCATCGTTAAATAATAAGCCAGACACTGAAGGTGGTACAGCATAACTTCTATCAATAGATAATTATTTGGCACAGCATGACACCTATCACATAGCAACCCAGACACAGACAGTAGTACAGCATGACTCCTATCTTTGTATAGTGATCCAGACACTGAGGGTGGTGCAGCATAACCTCCATTACTATATACTACTGTTGAGAACTACCTATGGCGCTTAGCAAGTATCACAAAATACTTTTGGCTGGCTGGGCATCATGGGGACATACTCATGCTCTCTCTCACACTCTCTTACTCTGACTCTGCTAACCGCTTCCATGTCACTATCTGCTTCTGTATTAAGTCTCAAAAGAGCAGATCCTCCCCACAACTCTCTCCCTTGATTGGAGGAATGAGACAGAGGCTGTCCATGTGGTGTTGTAGCTCTGCTCTTTTGCACACCACAGGGACAGCCTCTCTCATTCCGCCAATCAGGGAGAGGGTTGCTTTGATGCTCCGCCCTTTTGAGGACCTGCCTTCTGCATCCCCTCACAAATGTGCCCTAGGCATCCTGTGGCCATGGCTGGAGATATTTGGTTGTGAAGGTTTCTCTTTTCCTCGTATTTTGGATGAGAGGCGGGACAGTTCTCTGCATCCTGGTTGAGATGAAAAAAAGGCACATACTCATAGTACATGACAGAATATGGCTAGAATACTAGTCATGGTCATTTGACAAAAGAAAGCTAATACAGTTAAAATGATCAAACATACATTTGACCAACACTCGTCATACAAATTCAATTATGAGGAAGTTAGCACTCATCACCATCACAACTCCCATCACAACTCCCATCACACACCACACACCCACACACCCACTTCATTAAAAGATCTTAATGATATTCACAGTCAGCTTTTTAGATCACGGTATATGTACTATTTGTACACCTAATCAGGTGATTATATATTTATACTTAATTGGACACCTTTGATAACACTATTAATATGTAAATAAGTACACAAACACAACACTTACGATATATCTTTACTGATGAATCGAAGCCAACAAGACGGTTTTTATTTTTATTTTTCTGACATTGAAACATTTTAAATGATATAAGACAGCTTTCTTTTTTTCTTCTTGATTCATTTTCATCGAGCGAATCAGCACAGTTGATCACGGCAAGTCCGATATACACGTCCCGTTTGGAAGGTCGCTTCTCGTCACACATAACTAACGGAAAAAGCCGAAAACAGACGAATGTATCTGAATGTTTCCATACCGACGGAAAAAGCCGAAAATAGCCGAATGCGTCTGAATGTCTCCACACTGAAAACGTCAGGAGACACGTCAGAAAAAGCGACGGAACACACAGATAAAAAAGACGAAGAAACTGAAAACCAAACAGAAAATCCTTCTCTTGAGGAAGCCACACGGCGAAACGCGTCAGAAGGACTACAGCGGATTTACTATTATCTATATTATTTATTTATTATTTTATTCACGAAGAAAACATCATACGGGACTTCTCCCCCCCCCTTTGGTGGACTTCATTTGCTTTTAAATGCACTCCGTGCATGGAGAAACTGTGAGTGCAATCTAAAGAAGTACTTTTGCTTTTACTAAGATACTGCACTATGTCCAGTTTTATTTTTTAGATCATATACGAAGATAGATTAAAGATTCAACCTTTTACAACATTTGAGAGGCCTGAAGCATTCTGTTCGTTTGTGAGTGCATTCATACTTCCATACACTCTTCAGTGTCCATCAGATTTACACTATATATTTGTTTTTTCTCTTCCCTATATGTACCTGCGCCCCAATCATCTATATATAAACATACATTTGTACCTGTAATAATTACTAGGTGTCGGATATAATAGGGAGTCATTGTTTTGTAGAAAATAGGTGAGATTGGCAGGTAGGAACTCTAGTCTTGGCTTAACCTGTTCTTGAGTTGTATATTTTTTCTTTTTCAAAAATCAATAACTACAAATAATAAATTAGATCCCAGAGGGCAAAGTTAAGCTCAAATGCACTACAAAGAATCTCTGGAATTGGCAGCAGACTTAATACTATAGGTGAGCTGCACACAATTGAACATCTTTAGCAGACTATAGCAGAAAATTAATAGTGTTCAAGTTAGGACTAGGGCTACCCTCAGGATTACATAATAAACAAAGATGAAACAATCTTCCAGTTTAGGTGCATGTAAAATGTCATAGAAATAAAAAAAATATCATTCAATGCAATTTATGAAAGCTATGCTAGCAATTTGTACTGACATAAAGTACACAAAACATCATTTTCAAACTATAATACTAGCAATGAGTTTCCTTGTAGTGATTTGTTTTTACTTGACAGAAAAAAATCAGCAATGAGAACCTAAACCAGTCTGAACCATCATCTGATTTCTAAGCATTTAACCCCTTAAGAACCGGGCTTATTTTTTCTTTTTGTACCTCACCCATTTAGTGTACCCACACATGTTATATATTGTTTTTTTCAAGACAAGATGGGCTTTCTTCATATAGCATTATTTTGATCATATCATCTTATTTACTATAAAAAAAAATAAAACATGGTGAAAATTTGAAAAAAAAAACTTTTATCACTTTTCATTGAAAAATCTTTTACTCACATACAAAAGGAAGTAAAAAAAACTAGCTAAATAGATTATACTATTTGTTCTGAGTATAGAAATACCCAATGTTTTTATGTTTTTTTGCTGTTTTTTGCAAGTTAAAAGGCAATAAGTACAAGTAGCGTTTTATGATTTCCAAACCTTTTTTTTCCAAATCTGGTCATTCTGCCTCTATCTCCTCTTTGGAACATCTTTGGAACATCTACTTCAATTTACCCCATCAAACCATATATTTTTGAAAACTAGACACCCCAGGGTATTTCAAATGCTGGTATTTTAACCATTTCCATGCACTAATTATACAACCACACTTTGTCAAACTTTGTAAGGCTAGGTTTCCACTTGGGTTTTTGTCCTGCGTTTTTTTCTTGATGAAAAACGCCAGGAAAAACGCCAAGAAAACTGCCACTGCATTTACCTGCATTTTGGCGTTTTTTCTGGAGTTTTTTCTGGCGTTTTAGCCTTTCTGTGGAAATTGCTTTTTTTTACCTTAGTTTTTCCAGCCTTTACAAGTTAGAAGTTTCACCCAGCTAAAAGGGATTAGGATAAATGGCAAGTATATGCCCTCTCCTGATGTCATTTACTTGGTAGACCCTTTTGTCTCTTTTCTGTGGTTTGTAAGGCATGCTTTATTCCGAATGTCTGCTCCTCTAGGAAGATTGGCCCCCAAATGATGGTGCAAATTGTTTGCTGTTGCTTTTGGCACGCAGGATCCAGTCGCGTATGTTTGTTTGTAATGGCATGTTTGTTCCAAATGGTGTAAAATTCAATATGAACCAGTCCAGGACTTTGTTTTGTGTGAAACTGTTTGTTTTCAGCCTACTTCACGTAGGACACACAGATACTGGGTCCATCCTCTGCATTGTAACTGTGGAAAAAACGCCATAAAAAACGCCAAGGCAATAAACCCACATGGCTTTTTCATGGCATTTTTTCTCTCCCATAGACTTCTATTGGAGAAAAACACCAAGATTTCCTTGCAAAAAATGCCAGAGTGTCAACATGCTGCGATTTTTAAAAACTGCCACAGAGCCCAAAAAAGCAGAAAAACGCCAAAGAGGACTGAAAAAACGCCAGACAGAAAAACGCCAAGTGGAAATGGCATTTTGCGATTTCCTATTGAAGAACAGCTAACATCTGGCTGCTGCGTTTTTCCACTAAAAAAACGCCAGGTGGCGCTATTGGCGTTTTTATGGGCGTTTTTAGCAAAAAAAAACCAAGTGGAAACCTAGCCTAATAGTATTTTTTTTCTCACGAATTGTAATTTAGTTATAAATATAAAGGTCACTGTCAAACAACACCCCAATATGTGTTCAGCAATATCTCCTGAGTATGGTAATACCCCACATGCATAGGTTTGTCAGATTGTTTGGCTAGTAAAAGGCTACCTTTGGGACATGTGTAATTCAGGTGGTCATTTGATCATTCTGCCTCTATCTCCTCTTTGGAACATATTTGAAGATGGCTACTTCAATTTACCCCATCAGACCATATATTTTTGAAAACTAGACACCCCAAAGTATGGGGTATTTTAACCCTTTTATGCATGAGATTCTACCACCTGCCTTTGCCAAAGTTTAATTTTGTATTTTTTTCACACTGTACTTCAGGAATGAATTCATAGCTCCTGGTATGCGTCACTATCAAACAACACCCCAGTATGTGTTCAGTGATACCCCACGTGCATGGGTTTGTCGGGTTGTTTTGGGATTTAAAATGCCACATTTGGGAAGTGAGCTTTTTTTTCTCCATTTTGGTCAGTCTGTTCTTATGCCCTATCTTTGAGCCTGGCCACTCCAATTTACCCCATCAAACCATTCATTGTTTATTAAATTAGACACCCCTTGGGTATTTGAAATGCTTTCATTGTAACTCTTTGTATGTTGAGATTTTTGAGAAGATAAAGTGCTAATTTTGCTCAAAATAATAAACTTGCTCAAAAACTTGCTCAAAATAATAAACTTTATTTTATTGTATTCTTTTTGGTTTATTTTGCTGGTTGTGGATGGTTCCTGTGGTGACATCACTGCATAATTATTTTTAAATGTTAGCACTTTTAAAAAAAAAAATTAGCACTTTTTTTCCATGTTATTTTATTATTATTTTTTTTAAATTTTACTAATCACATTGTGATTAGAAAGCTGGGCTCCATTGACTTACAGGTTGAATGCAGTACCTGTATTCAACCTGCAAGTGGAGCCAGATCCTCAGGAGGGTCAAAGGGAGCACCGCCATCTTGCGAGTGGCAGATTCCCTTGCAGTGACGGTTGTTTTCGCTCTCTCTCTCTCTCTCTGGGGTGGGTGTTTGGTGTCACTGAATGCCTCGTGATCGAGGCATTCCAGCGACACCATTGAAGTTTAGGAGGTGATTGTTGATCGCCTCCTAAAAGCTTTTAAAACGGGTGTCCGCCGCCATACAGTGTATGGTGGATGTTGATGCCCCTGGGAGGGGCCAGACTTGGCCCCTGATGCCGATCTCGGCATTACTGAATGCCTCGACATCGAGGCATTACAGCAATGCCGTTTTATCGAGGAAAGTGATTGTTGATCACTTTCTAAGCTTATTTAATTTAGTGATGGTTCAGGACCGTCAAAGGTCGTTAAGTGACCGTATTTGCGTGATGGCCCTAAACCGTCAAAGGTCGCTAAGGGGTTAATCCCTCTCACTTAACTGGGTATGGGGGCATAGAGGATCCCCAAATAATTATTTTAGCTTTAATTCCCTTACCTTGCCAGGAACAGGATAGGGTTGAAGGGATGGGGGGCACAAAATGGCATGCATGCCTTTTATGAGGCTATTAACTTTATTAACTTTAGCCCAGCATGCCCCTATGCAGAAGATACCTGGGGAATATAACCCCAAGGATTATTTTATTACCCACCACACTCATGAGGTGGGAAGTGGTGTGGATCTCCATTTCATTTTCTAAAATGTGTTTATTTTTTTGCTTTGTTTTTTATTGTTTGGATATTTTGCAGAGAGGGTATGGCTATCTTTTGTGAGTTACAGATTGAGGCATGTGAATTTTAACACAGCTTACATGCCCTCACCTGAAACACACAAAGAACTTAGTGGATATATGTGTATTTTGCGAGTGGCAGCATTTAAAGCTATGAAATCTGCGAAAAGTGTGATCAGTCAAGTTAAACCGTAATTTAACTGATTATGCAACTTCTTAATGAATAGACCCTTATGAATTATGGTGGTTTTCTCCTTTAAGAAAGGTTTAATTATATTTTAAACAATGATTGAAATCTGTTTGTTCATCCTGCTGGACGATCATGTGCATTGCAATCCCCAATGCAAGTCTATGGAGACTTGCTTGGTGATCACAGCGTAATTAGAGAAATAATGTTTCTCCCTCTTCCCACAAGTAGAAAAAGGTAAAATAAAAAAAAATAAAAAAATGTTTTCCTTAGATTAATTTTTTTTCAAAATTATTAAAAATAAAAAAATAAATTAAAAATAATAAACAATAAAGTGAGCTAAGTGGTGTCATTGTGACATCACTGGCATAAAAACATATTCAAAAGATCCTTAGAAGGATCTCTATCTATACTGCACTGATAGCAGAATGAAAAAAATAATAATAAAATAATTGGAAAAACTTACAAGTATAAACCCCACCCCTGTTCACTACACCCAAACCCATTAAGCCATACCTATTAAAATTAAAATTCCTTCCCTATAGGGTACTATAGATTTTTACATACTAGCACTCACAATTATTATTTTTTGCATGTTTTTGTGGTTTCAAATAAAAGCCCTATTTGTTCTGAGAATATATCAAACACAGAAAACGGTATTCATTGATTTCTAGCCATATGCTGTTATATTTGTCTATGGATTTAAATTAAATTACAAAAATATGAAATTAAAATATGTAAAATAATTAAGTATGTGTTGGTAGAAAAATCATTTAATTATAATGTAGATTGAAAAGGCCACAAAGTTTCCTTTCCAAATGTTCTTGTGTCTTGGAAGCATGCCTAGAGAGACCTTGAAATACATCCTTTAGGCTAGGTTTCCACTTGGGTTTTTGTCCTGCGTTATTTTCTTGATGAAAAACGGCAGGAAAAACGCCAAGAAAACTGCCACTGCATTTTCCTGCGTTTTGGGGTTTTTTCTGGAGTTTTTTCTGTGGAAATTGCTTTTTTGACCTTAGGCAGTTTTTCCAGCCTTTACAAGTTAGACTTTTGACCCAGCTAAAAAGGATTAGGATAAATGGCAAGTATCTGCCCCCTCCTGATGTCATTTCCTTGGTAGAGTTCTACTTAAACACGCCCCGGCGGACCCTTTTGTCTCTTTTCTGTGGTTTGTAAGGCATGCTTTATTCTGAATGTCAGCTCCTCTAGGAAGATTGGAAAATTGTTTGCTGTTGCTTTTGGCACGCAGGATCCAGTTGGGTATGTTTGTTTTAATGGCATGTATGTTCCAAATGGTGTAACATTCAATATGAACTTTGTTTTGTGTGAAACTGTTTGTTTCCAGCCTATTTCTCGTAGGACACACAGATACCGGGTCCATCCTCTGCATTGTAACTGTGGTAAAGAACGCCATAAAAAACGCCAAGGCAATAAACCCACATGGCTTTTTCATGGCGTTTTTTCTCTCCCATAGACTTCTATTGGAGAAAAACGCCAAGATTTCCTTGTAAAAAACGCCAGAGTGTCAGCATGCTGCGATTTTGAAAAACTGCCACAGAGCCCAAAAAAGCCGAAAAACGCCAAAGAGGACTGAAAAAACGCCAAACAGAAAAACGCCAAGTGGATATGGCATTGTGCGATTTCCTATTGAAGAACAGCTGGCTGCAGCGTTTTTTCACCAAAAAGACGCCGTGTGGCTGAATTGGCCTTTTTATGGGCGTTTTTAGCAAAAAAAACCCCAAGTGGTAACCTAGCCTAATTCCACTACAACTGATCAGTTAGTATTGGATTCAAGAACATCTTCTTGGAAATAATAGCAAACGGTTATACAGTTAACACAACATGTGGCTAACTCATCAGGATAACGAGAAATTCTTTTTATGCTGAATGGACTTTATTCAGCAATAATTTTTTTTCTTTGCATATTTTATCAATGTATGCATTTCCCCCCGAGGAAGAGTATTGTTTTTTTTGGGGGGGAAAAAAGACATTATTTTTACACATCTATCAAAAAGGTACAAGACAAGCAAAGATAAGCACCTAGCAGGTTATACTTTAATTTAATCCTATATTTAACATTTTTTTTACCTGCTAAATAAAAAAATGATAAGGTCCTTGTTTATAAACACAGCTCATATGTCTTTATTCATTACGTTAATTAGTTTAAAAGGCAGTTGAAATGTCACAGCTCTGTAAGATTTAGTAGAAACTTAAATTGCATTACCTGGCAGGCATTAATTGCTTAAGGAGCGGAGGGATGCTTCCCAGGGGTCTTATATGTTTCTTTTGTCATTTTTCTAACAATTCTGTCTAGACGAACTTTAAGCCCCTAATCCACCAGAGGGATCATAAAATGTAAGATAATTCAGTCCTAATAATTAGCATTCACTTAACACAAATGGTCATTTCATTTTGAATTGTTATACACATATTATAACGAAATTAATAGAAAGATGAAAAAAATTACACTGTGGGAGGCAGACCTCGATGATCAGTTAAATATATTATATCAGTTAAATATATTTTAATTCAAGCTTTCATTTAAAAAGCGTACTTTATTTTAAAAAATTTAGGCGTAAAAAGTGTTACGCATCTTTTTTACAGAAAAGTTAAACTAGAATATAAACCTACTCCAGGAAGAAGCAGCAATATATTTTGGCTTTGAAACCTTAGTAATATTTATTCAGTTAGAGACTGAGTAGACTAATAGCATGTTTGGTTAAATACTGTAATTGGGGAAAAAACAACTATAATTTCTCTTTTTTTTCAGCACAACGTGCAAATTTCTGCAGAACTTATTGTGTGTTTATAAATAACAATTTCAGTTTGACAACATATTCTTCCAGTTAATTAAAGCATGTTAGCAAAGCGGAAAGTATTAATATTAGTTTTGAAAAATAGGTATAAATTCTTAATATTATAGAAGCTTAAATTACATATAATTCACCTAAATACATCATATATTTTAAAATATTTTAAAATATTAAAATAGGTATTATTATTATCTTTTATTAATACAGCGCCAACAGTTTACGCAGCGCTTAATACAATACATAAATTCAAGGGGTATGACAAGACAGGAATTGACAGACTAAGACAAACTGATACATAGGTGGAGAGAGCCCTGCAAGCAAGCTTACAATCTTGAGGATATATTTTTTATATTATTAAAGCTAAAATAACATACTATTCACCAAAATGCAGCATATAAATAGTGGCTACTCTTTAGAATAATTTAAAAACATGTTTTCTTTTATATTGAAATTTCGGAATTCTCTACATTTTTGATGAGAGTCCGATTTTGTTCATGATTTGATTCTAGTGATGCCGCGAAGACAAGGTAAGCTAGATGGGGAAAGGACCGGGGAGAGTAGTAGACGAAGACGATCACAAAGATCTTCGTGGTGTGTGTCTTCGTCTTCGCCTACGTTTTACCGCTGCAGTCTTCTCTTCGTCGTGTCTTCGGAACGAACATGAAAACGCACTCTTCGTGTTTGTTTTCATGTTCGCCCGAAGACGAATGCACAAGTCTACTAATTACCCACAGCAACAATTAAAGGTGCAACTCAATTTACATGATGGACTCCAGCCAGGTATTACCAGTTTCTTAATGGACTGAAGGAGGGTGGGGCTCCAGTTCTTTGAGAGGGAGGCTGTAGTGGACCTGGGTAGCAACAAGTGGTATAATAACTATACTTATGTTCATTGTTATTACATCGTTTTTTATTTTGTACCTTATTCCTTCATGGAATACACGAGGGAATCCAATTAATTTTATAGTATCAGAGACTCAGTCATTCTTATTTGCTATTAGTCAGTACTTTAATATGCATTTGTCCAAATGAAGTAGAAGCAGCCCTTTTGCTGCTGCCCCTTCCTACACCAAGGATCCAATGATTCTTTCTACTGATTGAAGTAGAGGGTTAACGTGAAATTGACTTCTCTTATAATCCATTTCTAACACAGCAAAAGGTATTTTCTAATTGACTGCTCTTACAAGGAGGAACATTCGTAAACGTAATAAAAAGTTTGTTTGGCAAAATATGACAATTAGCAAAATGGGGGAGCATTTCTTCTACCCACAGCTAGAATGTGCCAGCATTCCCAAAAACTCAGCAGCATTATGACTTCCCCTGAACAACCCCTGAAGCAACGTGTAGCCCAAGTTAGTAGACCTACTCAATATCTCCCAGCCACCACCAAATATTACAAAGCCACCAACACGATAACATCTAAACAAAGAGGGAGGGTGGAAATTACACAAGTCATGTGGCAATGATCAAGCAGTAGGAGAGCCAGGAAATACACAGATGTATAAAGCTTGCATCCTACAAACTTCATATATCCTCCTAAGACAACCTTTACCCACTTCTATCTAGCAGAAGTGCCCAGTGTAGACCATGTACATGAGCCAATAGCGCTGAGCTAGAAGCCCAGTGTTCATGTGTCCAAACATGAATTGTCAAGGTCAATAAGGTCTCTATTTTCCTTTCACCAGACATTCACGTCACACAAATACCAGAGTTCACTCACAAATTTAAAATGATAATGACAATTAACTGACAAATGCTTTAGTGTAAAATATATGTATTTATGGGGATGTTTAAGCCCTTCATGTACCAACAATGTCTGCCTCTCTACTTCTCACTGTGATCATGAGCTGAAGAAAGACAGAAAACAGTGATTCCCTGGGTTGTAAGACCCAGGTTTATATTTTTTGTACCTGACCCTAAGAGGTTAATTGTCTATATGTGATTTTTTAATGTACGTTGAATAGTTAATGTGGTAGAAGTTAATAAGTGAGGGATTAGTTAGACAGGGTTAAGTTTAGAGTTAAAAAATAAAATCTAAAATAAATTAAAACAAAATAAATACAAATGATTAGGCATATAGGGTGTTTTTTTAATCAGGGCAATTTAATAAATATATTTTGGATTTTTTTCCAATTATACTAGTTGTGGATAATTTATGTAATACTGTGAATAAATGTGTTTTTAAAAAAATACAATTTTCAAAATAGTTTATTAATGAATGATGGCTTATGAATATGACTTCAGAAACCCTACTTTCTGGGAAAAAATATAATTTATGTGGGTATACTAAATGAGAAAAAGGGCAATAACAGTTGAAGAAAACCACAAAAAAATGATCTGGTCCTGTAACTATAATAGGCCTGGTCATTAAGGGGTTAAACAAGTAATTTAATGTGATTTTGGAAACAAAATTCCCAATATTATGGCAGATTGGAATGAGTTTGTTTACATATTAATATCTGTTAGTGAACTAAACATGTACACTTACTATATTTTTATATTTTTAATTGTTATATTTGTAGGCGACTAGTAGTGTGCTTTAATTATTTGCTTCTATAATCACAGATGAAAACACTTAAGGCCATATCAATATGCACATAAATCATTTGCGGGCTGTAAGTACTGTATTCTGGTTTAGATAATTAGAGAATATGTGGAAGGCTTACATTCCCTGTTTATCTCCCTATGACATTTGTGGCGCAGCCTTAAGAGAAAGATAATTACTAGATTTATTCAGCAAACAAATCAAGCCTTCTGGTAATGACTTGTAAAATGGCTTTAGTCTAATAAAGTTTTACTTTTATAGATTTAACAAAAAACATAATTATTAGTTTACTTTACATCCTAGGTACCATTTGTGATTTGGCGGTGAAATTGAATCCACCCCCCCTACATTAGATACACTTTAAAATAGATAAGTAAATGTTAGCCGGTATGTTGAAATGGTTCAAGCTTGGAACAAGAATGAAAATGATAGATGTAAAATATTTAAAATGCACAAGCATAGGTTGTACTGTTTTGAATAAAAAAAAATCTCCCATTATACATCTATTCATTATATTGATTATAGATCTTCCCTGGAAGATGGGTAAACAAGGTCTGTCTAACTACAATGCAAACTATAGTTTATGCATCAAGGATTGCCTAACTAACATGAAATGTTCAGCTTAGGCATAACAAGTCAATGTTACTGGCAAGCACTGAAGCACAAATAAGGGGATTTATTTACTCTGGTTACTTGTTTTTTCCCTTATACCTCTCACATGGTGGCAAGAGTCTTGATAGTTGGGCTTCCACAGGAAGTCAATGTACATATAAAACTTGTAAATGAGCGACTTATATAGCAGCCTTTTTCTATATTGAGAGCTAACGTCTTGCTTACTTCAACAAGGCTTTGTGACTTTAATTGTCATAATAAACATTTATTGTGATGGCTGATAAGAACCATTCGTACCATCTAGTCTGATATAGACTTTAATCAGTCCTTAGTCTAGTCTTAGATTTCGATTAACTTTATGCCTTTATCCCAATCATGTTTAAAAACCACCGCCCTCTCATTAAAGTAACGCTGTACATGAGAAGGCAGTGTAGTTAAGTGCACTGTGTGCTTTATCATTCATTGAAGTGTGTTAGATATGTGTCTTAAATAAATCATTTCCATGCTTTTATTCGTTCCTATACATATACACACTTTAGGCCTGAATGCAACCTGAGCGCTAGGAACATATGTTCTTCTGTGGAATGCCATTATATCCTATGACTGGTCCAATAGGATTCTGAAAATCCACATTTTGCCCATATATAGTAAAACTTATACCCTTACTGTGAATATAAAAGGGTATAAAAACTTATGTTTAGAAGGGCGAGGTCTCTTTCTCTTTCATCTTGTCAAGAATACAGAGCCTACAGTACCTACGACGACCACCACCTGTTCATCAATCAGTAATGTATGTACACTAATTTGTTCTAACAAATGAACCTATTTAAGACGACTTAGAAGCTGTGGTCTTGATTGCTCTTTGGTCACGGAAAAGTTTAGATTTTAAATATCTCACAAATCGACAAACCAGCCAGCTTACAAAGTGGGACAACGGGAGGTGGTGAGTGTTTGTTAAGTCTTATAAAAGCCAAATCAATGCATAAATGCAGAGTGAGAGAGGCCCTGATACCTAGAAATTCAAAATGCTGCAAGGCAGCTTCAAGCTAACTGCTGTAGGATTCTGCTCTCATACAGCTTTTCGCAATAAAAAAATATGATGTCAAAATGCAGTCTCAAATAGGTTTCATTGTCCTGCCACACTGAAACTTCTTTGATTTAATTCACCGAGTTAAATAGAAACAATACATTATAGGTTCAATTATAAAATATATTTTATATAGAATTATAATCTTATTAAAACTGTGGGGTTTAAATCATGTTAAATCAATAATTTCCCTTTTTTAAATGATTTAAAGAATTGTCCCTTTAACTGTTAATCTAGGTAAATATTTAAGCTTATTTAATAATCACTCCTAAAACACACAGGTGAAAACAACATGTTATTCATTTATGGCACTTGAAACAGGTAGGTGGTTCTCCTACTGATTTGTCTTTAGCAAATGAAGAATCTTCCAGCCCTAAGGCTTCCGCAATGCTTTGGTAAAATGATGAATTACACAAAATCCTGACTTTTAAACTCCTATTTAATTGTTTAATGTCATGGTTCTTGGTAGAGCATTGTTGCTTGAAAAATAAATTGAGTAATTCAATTAAACAGCCACTGAAGATACATCATATCAGATGTAGAAAGGCAGTAACCCCAGCTTGAACTTGACATCCCATATGCTTCACTTACTTGACAAATGGATTCTAGAAAATAATTGAAGCACATGACTGCCAGCATAGGTCAATAATACTTTTTTGCCATTCAGCCTCTTAGCAGGACCTATTTTTTCGTGCAATATGCTTTTCAGGTCAAAGATTACATCTGGCTGGTAAATCATGTACTGAGAGCATTATTAAAGAATAGGGAAAAATGCAAAGAAAATGCATGGTGTTAGTCATTGGCATAATTTAAAAGGAGGGCTGTTTACTGAAGTAGAAATGAAATGTCAATGTTAAATACTATATGGCATTAATTCTAAAAATAGTTTCTATTTAGCATTTATGAATATGTTTTATAAGCCAGATCAATGAATAGTTAACAAGAAAAACTGATGATATGTTCCAAATCCTTATTTAATACAGACCATTGTGACAGTGATTCAGTAATAAATAATAATTGAAAATATCTATGTGCTACATGTTTTAAGCCTAGACCATTAACACACACGGGTAGGTGTTTTACACAAGCTGGTTATACCAAATTGAATTTTTTTATTTTAAGACATAAAAAATTTCACCAACTTTCTATTCCATTGAAACATTGTTGGGCTACCTAAAGGTCCCTTGCAACGCAGGTAAACTGAAGCTTTTAAGCAATAGTAAAAGTCATGAAAAAAGAGGAGATTGTACAATATTAATTCTAGAAATCAAGATTGAAATAACATACTGCTGGCTCTATTTTTGTTGAATAAATCATGACACGGTGTAATATGTCATTTGTTGTTGTTCATCTGAGGTTGTATTTACCTAATTTCTAGACCTGCTAAAGAACGGATGATTGTTGTTATGTCCTGATATGTAAAACCATAGAATTCACAGAGGGTGTACTTTATTTTTAATTATAATGTGTGGGAGAGGGGCAGCACTAGCCAGGCTCCCTCATTTGGCCCTTCATAAGTTAAAGTGATATTAGTGGGTTGAAATTACAACTCTCCTTCAAAGTCTACTGCCAACTCTCCCTTAAGTGAATAAACCCCAATGTCTTATTCCTTTGAGTGTGTTTTTTTTACCTTCTTTGAAAATATGCTCATGTGTTGAACATGAAAATCTATTCTCACTTAAAACAGAAACTTCAAATTTGACAGCAGGTAAGAAACATATGGCCCATCTAGTCTGCCCGTTTTTTCCTAATGTAAAAACTCAAACCTTAATCAGACCCTGGTGTAGTCTTAGATTCAGGATAGTTTTATGCCTACCACATGTATACTTACATTTTCCTACCGTTTTAGCCGATTTCTATGTTCTATGTTTAAAGTGTATGGTCTTTAGCATAGTTATCCATTAACAAACATAACCATCAGTACTTTTGATAAATTAGATGACCTAGACTTTAGTTGTAAATTAAATGAAATTGTATTGTGTTGTAATGTGATATTAAATTGTATAAAATCACTATACTAACACCGCTCCCCTGTGTCAGTCTCTTCGCTGGCTTCCTGTGTGGTTCAGGATCCATTTTAAAATCCTGACTCTTACTTTCAAAGATGTTGCCCTACTTACAGCTCCTCACTCATCTCCAAATACACTCCTACTCCACTCATCCGATGACCTCAGTCTGGTCTAGTTGTAATGCAAGCTTGAATGACTTCTCAAGGGCTGCCCATACCCTCTGGAATGCCTCCCCCCCCAGCCTATCTGTCTTCCCTCTGCCTTCGGACCTTTAAAAAATCCCTCAAAACCCACATAAGGACACCAACAAACACATTTAATGCCCTTCCTCCCATCGTGCTTTAGATCACTTTCCTTCTCCCTCTCCTGCCTTTGTACAATACTCATACTAGTGTAGCTAATCCATAACTGACAGTTGCAATTTTACCTTTTGCATAATAAGTTAGATTGTAGGCTTGTTTGAGCAGGGCTCTCCCCACTTATTGTTTATGTTATATACTTTTTATGTCCTGTCTACCCATTGTACAATACTACAGAATATGGTGGCGCTATATAAAACAATGAATAATAATAATAATATGATATTGAAATAAATCCTTAATAAAACAAGTCTACCAAATTTAGCTTGTGAGTTGAAATAATACAAATTTAGCCTCTGTAAAAAGGAAAACATTAAATGGTATATTCATTAATGAATTAGTCAGTTTAAAGGTTTAATTTGAACATGACATTTTAAAACCCTAAAGGCTAGTTTTCCAAATTATGGTTCCAGAGACAGAACTATGATCCTGTAAGGCTTTGATTTGTGAGTGTACAATAAAGTATAAAACAAACATAGGTCTCTTTATATCCACAAAGCTTCAATAAAATCACATGCATATAATTAGGAATAGCTGCAGGAAATACAATGATGTTTAAAAGAGCCTTGAAAAAAATATTATATACACCATACTAGATTATTTATTTCTCCTGGGGATTTTAACCTTTTAAATTTGTTTCCTGGCTGTATTATTATAAACTATGAGGAAATTGGCATACAAAAGAAAATCGACATTTCTTCTTTTACATACATGAATTAACTCAGTTCCAGCAAAAAATCAATTATCCCAAAAGATTTAAGCTAAATGCAAATGTTCAGCATGTACTACATATAATCATGTATACAAAAATATGTTAATTAGGAAACTATTCCCGTTATCGCCTTCTTTATTAAAGCATTTGTTTCTGGCCTCAAGCCTAGTGGAAACATGAGTCGGGCACAGGAAGCCTTTAAAATAACAGCACATAGCATACAGTTAGAGTTTCACTTTATTTTAGCACTTTCTTGCACTTCACTTTTTTAATTTACAAGAATATGATTTGCATTGAAAGCTATTATACACTCTCTGTCCACTTTATAAGGTATAGCTTGCTAGTACTGGGTTGGACCCCCTTTTGCCTTCAGAAATGCCTTCATTCTTCGTGGCATACTTTCTACAAGGTGCTGGAAACATTCCTCAGAGATTTTGGTCCATATGGAGATGATGGCATCACGCAGTTGCTGCAGATTTGTCGGCTGCACGTCCATGATGCAAATCTACAGTTCCACCACATCCCAAAGGTGCTCTATTGGATTGAGCTCTGGTGACTGTGGAGGCCATTGGAGTACAGTGAACTCATTGTCATGTTCAAGAAACCAGTTTGAGATGATGTGAGCTTTGTGGCATGGTGCATTATCCTGCTGGAAGTAGCCATCGGGAGATGGGTACACTGTGGTCATAAGGTGGTAGACATGGTCAGCAACACTACTCAGGTAGGCTGTCGCATTTAAAGGATGCTCAATTTGTACTAAGGGGCCAAAAGTGTGCCAAGAAAATGTCCCCCACACCATTACTGAACCGTTGATACAAGGCAGGATGGATCCATGCTTTCAAGTTCTTTACACCAAAGTCTGACCCTGCCACTGAATGCCGCAACTGGAATCGAGACTCATCAGACCAAGCAACATTCTGACAGTCTTCCATTGTCCAATTTGGGTGAGCTTGTGCAAATTGAAGCCTCAGTTTCCTGTTCTTAGCTGACAGGAGTGACACCCGGTTTGGTCTTCTGCTCCTGTAGCCCATCTGCTGCAAGGTTCAACAAGTTGTGCGTTCAGATATGGTATTCTGCATACCTTGGTTGTAACAAGTGGTTATTTGAGTTACTGTTGCCTTTCTGTCATCTCTAACCAGTCTACCCATTTTCCTCTGACCTCTGACATCAACAAGGCATTTCCATCCACACAACTCCCGCTCACTGGATATTTTTTGGGGGGCCATTCCCTGTAAACCTTAGAGATGGTTGTGCATGAAAATCCCAGTAGATCAGCAGTTTCTGAAATACTCAGTCTTGACCATGTCTATATGCCTAAATGCATTTAGTTTCTGCCATGTGATTGGCTGAAGCTATTTCTGTTAACAAGCAATTTAACAGGTGTACTCAATAAAGTGGCCAGTGAGTCTACATGCAGCAAGTCTTGGTACACACTTTCTTTTACCATTCTGCCATATACTGACACTGCTTCTATACTATTAACTGGATTGCAAACAGATTCGCTGAGAAAGAGAAGCGCTTCTGTACCTCTCTTTCTATGTGAATCAGTTTGTATTATTCTAATGTCTTCGAGTACCCACAAAAGGGACGGAGACATCCTGTCCTTCATTCCTCCAATCGGGGGAGAAAGTTTCCGCAGTGGCTTTGCCCTTTTGCGGAAATGCTGTGGGAGGCCTGGTTAACGCTACAAAATTAATAAAAGGAATGGAGCACTATAGTTATGAAGAAAGGTTAACTAATTTAAATCTGTTTAGTTTAGAAAAACGTCACCTCAGAGGGGATATGATAACGTTATATAAATATATTCGGGGCCAATACAAACCATTGTGTGGAATTCTGTTCATAAACAGGACTATGAACAGGACACGTGGTCATGCGTTTAGACTGGAAGAAAGGAGATTTAGTCTAAGGCAGAGGAAAGGGTTTTTTACAGTAAGGACAATAAGGATGTGGAATTCTCTGCCTGCAGAGGTAGTTTTATCAGAGTCTGTACAGACGTTTAAACTGCGACTGGATGGATACCTGGAAAAACATAATATTCAGGGATATAATCTGTAATTATGGGGAAACAGCTTATTGATCCAAGGAGAAATCTGACTGCCATTTTGGGGTCAAGAAGGAATTTTTTTCCCTGGTTAGTGCAAAATTGGAAAGAGCGAAGCCGGGGTTTTTTTGCCTTCTTTTGGATCAACAGCAACAAATTAACAGATATAGGAAAGGCTGAACTTGATGGACGCATGTCTTTTTTCAGCCTATGTAACTATGTAACTATGTAACTATGTAACGCAACTTATACGTGGAGAAGTGGACAAGAAAGCAGAGAGAACACAAGCAGAAGAAGAAGCAAATCTGCAGAAAAGTAGACAGCACACCGAAGCGGTCGGCAGAAGGTAGAGAGACTTTGATAGAGTTTAAGAGTGTCTTGGTAAAAGTAAAAAAAGACCAACAAAATGCAAATAAAAATGCTGAGCTCTCTGCTTCATTTTGTTTAATTGGGATCCCTCCTCATTTTTGGTCAACCTGAATGCACAAGTCCAGTACATAACAGCTTATGATCTCTTCACTAATAACATAACTTTTTTCAATGTATACAAGAAACAAAAACTGTCTGCGCTTCTTACCCTAATAAAGTTGGCAACAAATATATAAACATAATATAAATGAGAGGTTTTGGTTATATGAATTGGCCAAAGCATAATTAAGCTCACCCGCCACGTCAAGGCACACTCTCAATAGGGGGAGAACCTACTCTCACCTCCTGCATAGTGGGCACACAAAGCAGTTTATACGGCTACCAAAACCTTATTAATGTGTTGGGGGAGGTGCAATTAAACCTCCTCCCCATTAACCCCTGGACAGCAAGCTGCAACCAGACTGATGAGGAGCCAACAACCTCAAATATATCTAATTTATATTATGTTTATATATTTGTTGCCAACTTTATTAGGGTAAGAAGCGCAGACAGTTTTTGTTTCTTGTATACATTGTACAGCCAATACACTGTTTCTTGCAGCATGCTTACACCTGTTTGGTAGGCCTCGTATTACACATTTGTATTATTTGAGCCTGAGACTAGCTTAGCGCACCGACAATGTTTACTCGTTTAATGTACCCTCAAAAATATGTATTGGGCTTTCTTTTTAAATCTATATAAATAGCAACATTTTAAATGACATAGTTTATGATCTATTCACTAATAACATAATATAAATTAATTAAACCTGATTTTTCCACCCGCTTATAACAACATACAATTAGGATTTCACTTTGTATTGACACTCTGTCAAAACCTGCACATCTACCGTACTGGAGGTGAAACAGCATCTACGAGGAGCTTATCAATTATGACTGAATAAATAATTAAAATAAAGAAAATAGGGGTATTTATTTTCCTCATTTCTTTTTACATCACCTTTATAATAACAAACTATTGTCCTCTACACTCTCTTTAAGAGATATTCTTATTTAAAGAGGTGAATTGTCTTTTTCTGCATAGTTCTGACATCAGTGATAGCAGTGAGTGGGAATGAATGATAAACAATCACAAGGAGGACATGTCTGAGATATGGTTAAGGCTAACTAAATAAAAGTAAGTTTGCTTCTACATTCCATGGTCTGTGTGATGGATAACCCAATGTGTCATAAGTCAACCTGCAGTCTCAAAATCCAACAAGATCTTCTTACATTGTGGACATCTTCTTTTGTATCCTCTCCTACTCTTCTTGGGGATACCACCTGTTCTCTTACACTATGATCCAATCTATTATTCTTTTCCTTGGTGATCACACTTTCTTTTTCTTGTCTATTTTGATCTTCTAGTAAATGTGGAGGTTGAATTGCTTCAGTCTGATCCATGTTGCTAGAATGTGTAGTGTGGTCCAGTTACCATCAGGGTAAAATTCTTTAGCAACAGCTCAAAGGTTTGAGTAGTTTTAATAACACTGTGGTTGTGTCTCAGATCACCGTTGTGGTTCTTTAAGTCAGTAGCAAGGTATCTCCTGACAAAGTTTATAATTATAAATGTACTCTGAAATGTTTTTTCTGAGTTAAGCGCACAGCAATTTTGTGAAGTGATACCCTTCTCTTTTGTTTTCCTTTTTCTCTTGCCATCTTCTAGAGGCAAGTAGTTGACTGGCAACAGGAGATTTCAGTGTACAGTAGTACCGGGAGAGACCTTCTTCCACCGTCCGACTATACTTTTTACACTGGTCTGCTCTGTGTATTGTCTTCTCCCAGCTTGCTTCCTTTCATTACTTTGTCATTGTATTTATTTTCCTTAGTTGATGACTTCCTGCTGTTATCTGCAGCAATCTTGTAAGATTCTCACATTCTGTCAACCCATTTCTGTGTGGTTGGACGTTTCATTCTCAGTTTTCAGATTGAATAATAAATCTAACTATGTGTCCTCCATTAAATGGATTGAAATCATATTAACCCTCTATTGCACAATGATGGCTTATGGAATATGGAATTTATATACTCCTATATTTTATATTATGCTAAAAAAGGATCATGTGTCAGGAATCAAGTATCTGATTATAACCTAGTATCTAAAAAAATATCAGTGGTCACATAACATCATTTTATATATACAAATTTGATACCCTAGAATTAGATGATTATACTAATTGTAATCATGACTATATTATTGAGGAGTAGGAATCATATATACAGAAATTATGCATGATTGTTTTTATTTATTGGGATTTTAAGTACATACCGTTTTTTATCAAATCGGTAGGATTCATGTGTGAAATATTAAGCTTATGTAAGTATAATCATATTACTTTTTTTTAAATCCTCCATACATGGTATTGCTACGTGTAGGTCATATTAGGGTTAATTGTTCTGCTTTAACTGAGACCCTATTGACAATGATAATAAATGGAAAGGGGGTGTTTTACTTTACATCCAATTAGAACAGCTTTTGCAAGTAAAGTGATGATGTCACACACCATCCCAGAACTAGAGCGCTTTAAAAATGGATTACAGAAAGGAAACACACAAAGCACTCTTCTGATTTTACAGCATTTTGAAAATATAACGGACAGCTTTTTATCTATTTAACTTCCTCCTGAGGAAGCCAGCTTTTAATGGCAAAACACCTTAAGAGAGTTTTTATTTGCCTCTTGAAGATAACTGTGGGAGAGGTGCAATATCATCAATGTGCCACCATATCTTGTGAGTGACCTTTAAGCACTCCGCAGAACTGTAATTATATACAGTATATTGCACCTTTGGTTGCCGTCTCCTTTTATTTTATAGAAAAAATCTAAATGAAAATTTTAGGAAGAGCCACAGTATCCAGTTAATGTATTGAAGGGATATATTATCCTGCTCCTTTGCGAGTGCACAACCACATCTCACTAATCCTGACTGCTTCTACTTCCACATCTTCCTCTGCATCTTCTTCACCTTCTGTCTTATCCCTTCTCTTCTCTATTCTCCCTTCTCAATTCTTTTTCAATCCGTAATCTGCTCTCTTCTTTCTTCATCTGCATCTCCAATGACATAACCTGATGGCAACTTCCGCCAAAACGGCGGAGCTGCGGTGACGCCTCCCAGATCCTCCAATTGGGGCAGAGGAGTCACTGCAAGTGTCGTTTTTTTGCCTTTACGTTAACTGAGGGCAATATGGCAGCACTTGCAGTGACATCCTCTCCCCGATCCTCCATTTGAGGGAGAGGATGTCACTGCAATCACATGAACGGAGGGCAATATGGCACAATTGCGGTGACGTCTTCTCCCAGCTCCTCCAATCAGGGTAGAGGTTGTCCCCGCAAGCACCATCATTTTGTCCTCATGGCAAAGATTTAATCTAATGAGAAATACTGAGTAGAGACATGCAAAAGTAGAGAGTGCAAAACAAGGAGATATCCCAATTACCCAGCAACTGCAGAGCCTCAGGTTTCTTGTCACCAGTGTCACTGAAAGATGATGCCAAGGCAAGGTAAAAAAGGGCTTACACGTACATACCACTCTCCTCCAGAGAGGGGGCTGCTGCTTCCCTCTGTGTTGCTTGCATTTGTACCACCCAGGGGAAGCAGTGCCACACATATCACACCAGCTCGTACAAATCACATTCATAGACCCCACCCACAGCCACACAAATAATCCACACAAATACAAACCATTCCCAGTAACACACCTCCTTCAACTACACAATCATTCTATTATTACTATTATTATTACACACTACTCGTATCTCACACACACACCACCTTCTACCACACACAACACTCTCAGACACACACATATTGTCTACCATACAGATGACTCTCAGCCATGTAAATCGCAACCCATCATACATGCCACCATGAGCAACATGAATCCCTCTTCCATACATATTGTATTGTATTATACTGTCCCTTGAAGCGTTTTCATTTCACTTCATGATCACGGCTAACACTCTCTTGCGGAAGTGAGCACTGACAGGTAAGTAATATTTTCTAGTAACCTCTTAATAAAATGATACTGTAACATTACTTTTAATATAACTAAGGTAAACTTAATAATTGTCATTGTAACACAAGTCCCTTTAATGCTCCTAAAAAATATTATACTTCCTCATTTAGCCCACTAGAGGTCACAATGTTTTAAAATTATTTCGATAACAATAAATCATGATATTTTTTTAGTTAACTTATTATTAATGATTCTCTGATGCCTTTGTCAGAACATAATTGTGTCAAATAGCATATATTTAAGAAACCATAAACGTATCCTACCATGTAATTAATATACACCCCTCTTCCCATTCCCAGGCAAACGATATAACTAACCCTCAAAGTACATACTAACCCAATAGGACAACTGTATACCTACATATAGGATTCTCAACCCCAAAGTTTGTTATTGTGATATAATCCAGTTGCTAGAAATATGTTGCTGAGGGAAACTAAATGCTAGTCCCTTAAAGCAGTGGTTCTCAACTCATGGTCACGACCCTGTTTTCAGTGGGTCGCGGAGGGTCAGGGCTCGACTGGCACTTTCCTGGGGCTGCCTTACACATTCTAGCGGCAATCCGCGAGCAGCAGGCTGTCAGGACTGTGGCCGCAACAATCAGGGCCATCAGACAGCCTCCGGTCTGGCATGTACTTTAGTATTACTCCCGACCGCAAAGCAAGTTGCTTGATTGGTTTGCGGTCGCTGTCTGCTCCTAGTGGGAGGTGAATAAAGTTTTTCTCTGATTGCTCCTCCCGTCTTCCTGCTGCAGCCCGTGGACAGCCTTTGCACTCCCTCATCTTTTCTGAGGTTATTTTTGGGTCGTGACTTAACCCCTTAACGACAATCCACGTACATGTACGGGGTTGCCGTGCAACGGGTTAACGACAATGCCCGTACATGTACGGGCTGCCGTTAAACAGCTGCATCGCCGCGATCGCGGCGTTTTCGCCGCGATCGGCGGCTTTGCAGCATCCACGGAAGCCTCCCAAGTGAGGCTGACCGTGGATCCGGGGAGGGCAGCCCTCGGCAGCCCTCCCCGGAAGAAAAATGGCCGCCGCCGCACCGATCATGAAAGATCGCGGCGGCGCCCGGCTAAAACAGCTTAGGAAGCGATCTGAATCGCTTCCTAAGCATAAATGGTGTTACTGACATGCCTCGATATCGAGGCATATCAGCAACACTAGCCCCCGACCCCCGATCACCTTGTGATTGCTCCGAAGAGCAACCACAAGTGCCATCCTGTGAATGACGTTGCCGTCATTCACAGGATGGCATCAACAATAGAAATGAGTTCAGAGGGTCTATCCAGACCCTCTTGTGAACTCTCGAGCTCCTCCTGCAGGTTGAATGCAGGTACTGCATCCAACCATGCAAGGTCAATGGAGCCCAGCTCACTAATGAGTGATTAGTAAAAAAAAAAAATAATAAAAAATTTAAAAAAATTTTTTTTAAAAAATGTTTAAAAAAATAAAAATAATATGGTAACATATAAAAATCCCCACTGTCACCAAAAAAAAAAATAAAAAAATTAATAAGCAAGTCCTAAAATTCTTTATCTTTACAAAAATTCCAGCATGGAAAGAGTTAAAATATTGGCATTACAAATGCCCATAGGGTGTCTCGTATTAAAAAATGCATGAGTGGATGGGATAAATTGAATTGGCCGGGTTCAAAGGTGTCCCAAATATGGGACATGGGGGCAGTAGGATCAGATGTCTAAATGGCCAAAAAATACACACCTCACAAAGGCGGCCTTTTACCTCCCAAATAACCCAACGAACCCATGCATGTGGGGTATCACTGTGCTCAGGAGATGTTACTGAACACATATTGGGGTGTTGTTTGACACGGACATATACCAGGAGCGATAATTTTATACCTGAAGTACAACGTGTGTGGAAAAAAATACAAAAAAATTTACTACCATAAAGTTTCACAAAGCCTGGTGGTAAAATTAGTGCATGGAAAGGGTTAAATTACCAGCATGTGAAATACCTTGGGGTGTCTAGTTTTTAAAAATATATGACTTGATGGGGTAAATTGCATTGGCCGGCTTCAAAGATACCCGAAATGGCACATGGGGGGAAGAATTACCAGATTTGGAAAAAAAGGTTTTGAAATAGCAAAACGCTACCTGTACTTATTGCCCCATAACGTGCAGAAAAAAGCAAAAAAACATAAAAACATTGGGTATTTCTAAACTCAGGACAAATAGTAGAATCTATTTACCAGGTTTTTTCATTCGTTTTTGCAGATGAGTAAAAGTTTTTTGTTTAAAAAGTGAGAAAAAGTAATTTTTTAACAAAAAAACCCCATATTTTATCATTTTTTTTATAGTAAATTAGATGATATGATAAAATTAATGGTATCTAAAGAAAGCCCTGTTTGTCCTGAAAAAAACAATATATAATATGTGTGGGAGCATGAAATGAGAAAGAAGAAAATCACAGCTAAACAGGAACACCGAAAAATGTTAAAATAGCCATTGTCCCACAATATACTACGAGTAATAACCCCTATTGTCCTTAAGGGGTTAATGACCAAAGACAAATGTGGGTCCCGAGGATACACGGGTTGAGAACCACTGCCTTAAAGTACCTATGTACATATGTACAGCGCTGTACAAACATTTTAGGGAAGTGTGAAAAAATGCTGTAAAGTAAGAATGCTTTCAAAAATAGACATGGTATTGGTTTATTTTTCCAAGTTATGAAAAATCCCTAAACGGAAGAAAAAGCATGTGTGTACATATTACTGTGTGGTGTATGTTGTATTTGTTAGTGTATGGTGTTACCATGAGTGTGTGTGTTAGTATTTGATGTTAGTATGTGTAGTAATGTTAGTGTATGGTGTTAATGTGAATGTGTGTCAGCATATAGTGTCAAGGTTTTTGTGGATAGAGACAATCCACAATGACTAATTTGGCTCTGTCCCCTTGTGTGTGTGCAGGAGAAACCTGTTAAGATGATATTCAGAGATTTCCACAGTCCATCTAAGGAATAGCCTATAGACAATATGTCCCTGCTTGGAAACAGCTTTTAAGGCTTAATAATCAGCATATTGCGCTAGAAACAGTTATCAAGATAAGGTAGGATCATTACAACGTAACTGAACAGTGTAAAAGCAACTGTCCGCCATTTTACTGTGCTAAATAGACCATCTGTGCTTAGATTACACTCGTGAATCTTCCTTGTGACTTTCAACTAAAAACT
The DNA here is from genome assembly GCF_027358695.1 of Spea bombifrons. Classification (NCBI taxonomy): domain Eukaryota; kingdom Metazoa; phylum Chordata; class Amphibia; order Anura; family Pelobatidae; genus Spea; species Spea bombifrons. The sequence goes on from NC_071087.1 coordinate 139,374,330, forward strand.
GGCATATAATAAGTATAGAAAATAGCTTTGGGTACGAGAGACATAACAAAAGTGTTTGTGTGTACATTAGTGTATGGTGTTAGTATTAGTGTGTATTAGCATGTGTGAGCCTTAGGTTAGTGGTGCGAGGATGGAGACAGTGTGTATATATATGTGTATAGTGTGTTTGAGTTTTAGTATGTGCTTATGGGGGAGAAACCTAAGAAATACTGCACCAGGCACTATCCCTAAGCGCTCCCTGCCAGTTATATTTACCTTAACTTAACCCAGCTTTTTTTTTTACCCCTGGACTAATACTCCTTAATGAAATACACACCAACCAGCTTAACATCTTAAAATAACACACTCAAATAATAAAATAACAACTCTTATTTATAACAATCACACATTTATGAAAGATGAAAATAATTGTATATTGTTTAAATAAAATGTTCAGAATGGTGTATGTAACACTTTCTCCCTAACTCATGGTCAGAGTAAAGAGAAGAAGCATTTACAAACATTGCATTGGCGTTCTAACAAAAGCCAGATTTTTTATTTGTTTACAGGGGAGAAGGGTTTTGTATAGCAAATCTTTCTTTTATGTTTGGTGTTCAGTTTGAATTATCCTCACTTGGCCACACTTAACTTATATCCAGTATATTAACAACATTCAAAATGGTGATAACTTCATATGTAGTTTTTGTACAGAAGATATATCACGCTGGAAAGGTGTTTTTTGAATAGTATTTACTAGGTATGTGCTGAATTCTTGCTTTATTTTGTGTTTTTTATTGGTCATTTTTATTCTAGCAGCAACACAGGAATCTGAATGTGTATGCCTTTCATGCATTTAGGTTGTGTGCTTTTCTTTCTGCATACATTTTTTTATGAAGAAATACAGATATTTAATCATAACTCCTAGCATGGAGATCAACGTGTTGCTTACTGTGTTGGTAATAGAAGGGTTACTTTTGCATATATGTCAAATAGCAAGTGTTTTTTAAACTTCAGACTATAAGTAAGGACTTTGAGGCTGTATTGGCAAAAAATAAAAAAATAACCCCAGAGAGCACTTGAGAGCTATAATGTGATAAAACAGAATAAAATTGTTTCTAAAGAGTGCTTTGGGAGCAAAATATATTCCCAAAAGCAAAAGGAGTCCATTAGGTTTTCAATAACTCTACATTTAAGGGATCAGGAAATGTTTGATGAAATGTAACTAGGAATTCCTTTGTCACCCAGACCCTTATCATTCATTATGATACATTTTCTCACAGTTTTTTTCATGGAATGAATAAGGGAAACACCAGTTTATATAGGGTATTAGGGCAGACTAGGTTTGGCAGCATAAAGTTAATTTAAAGTTAATTTATATCAAATCTAATTATTTCAAATAATTTTACACATATTTTGTGCCACGTGGTCACTTCTAACAAAAAATATATTCATCACACAGATCTCCAAGTTCATTTTCAACTTAAACATGGCTAACTAGTGTTTTACACTTCTAGGGCATTTTCCTAAAGAGTAATATGGTAGAAGACACATTTAATAGCTCAGGTACAAAGATGTATTCTGAGCCAGTTGGCAAATGTCAGCAGGAAGCTGTCACTATAAATGGCAGCAGCTGCTCATAGTTCTAAAGAACATGTCCCATTCAGAGCTGAAAACTGATGGCATCTACTGTAATACTTTCTTAATGGCCCATCTGCTGCTCTGTAAGGTCCCTAGCTGCTCTATGGAGTCATAGACATTTGACAGGCAGTCTCTGTATACCACACATACATTGTGCCAAATGCTTCAAATTATTCTGATCTGTCAGTTTTCATAGCTATTTATCAGCCCGTTAACAGTTAAGTGATTGGAGTTATTTTAACCATTTATTATTTTGAGTTAATATATGTCCTACTCAGTACCCATTCATTTATTCATGTATGTATTTTATTTTTATAAAGATGATAATCAATGCATTATAATAAATGTTATATTTATACACACATATATATATGTGTCAGTGTATATATATACCCTCACTGGCCACTTTATTAGGTACACCTTGCTAGTACTGGGTTGGACCCCCTTTTGCCCTAAGAACTGCCTTCATTCTTTGTGGCATACTTTCTACAAGGTGCTGGAAACATTCCTCAGAGATTTTGGTCCATATGGACATGATGGCATCACATCAGTTGCTGCAGATTTGTCAGCTGCACGTCCATGATGGGAATCTCCCGTTCCACCACATCCCAAAGGTGCTCTACTGGATTGAGATCTGGTGACTGTGGAGGCCAATGGAGTACAGTGAACTCATTGTTATGTTTGAGTTGATGTGAGCTTTTTGACATGGTGCATAATCCTGCTGGGAGTAGCCATCAGAAGGTGGGTAGACTGTGGTCATAAAGGGATGGACATGGTCAGCAACAACTCAGGTAACATTAAAATGATGCTCAATTGATACTAAGGGGCCAAAAGTGTGAACAAAGTGCTGAACAGGAAATATCATATCGCTGGGGATATTTTTTTTACTGAATGGTGTTAAAGTGTAGTGCAGCTAAGCAATATATGGCTGTATAGTGTGATGAAATTTGTGATATTCACTTGCGTATGCGCTGATTTCTAGCTCTGTTTGGTGTTAGAGTGTGTAAACTTATGTTACAATTTATTTAGCAATTTTATCAGTCAATTATTAACTTGATTTACTAATAATTTAATATGTTCAGTTAGCATCTTAATAAATAGATTAACGTTTTCACTAATTTATTTATAATTTGTTTTAAATTGATTAACATTAATATATATTTGGCAAATATTTAATATATCAATACTTTAATATATTAAAAAGGAGGGGAGATAAGACCAAAACATTAAACACAGGAGAAAAAAAAATATGAGTTTTTTAAAAATGGCTCCTGTATGTTTTGCTGGCTCCGAGATCCAAACCAAATTTATCAACCCCTGCCATAGAACCATTCTGCTCAGAGTGGCTAGTTTTGAGAGCATTTTGCTAAAAGGCATGCTGGAGGCAAGATGACCACAAGCTAATCCCTTTCCCTCCTTCAAACTGTAACCCAAGCTTTAGGAGAAGGTAAATCGTTTTCACCTAACAGGGAACTGCTGCTCGTGCACACTATAAAGGCACACTTAAGCAACAGGATGATGGAGTGCTTTAGATAAAGGTTCAAAACTAAAGTAGGCCCAAGCTAGATATGCAGGGTAAAGGGCATGGGGGAGATGGGGGTTTCTGCTGTGGGAGGGCAGGGGGCATTGACATGTGGGAGTTTTTTCCATATTTTTTTCCATCCATCCAACCAGTGAGGGAAAGAAATGGGGGATGGCAGGAGTTATTTTAAATGCATTATACTGTTCTTTTGTCTGTTTGAATTATGTTCGACTATTACTAGATTACCCTACATGATATGTGTGCACTGAATCTTCTCCAGTCTCTTCTCAAGGAGTAAAATTTCTGATTTCAGATTTTTTGTCTTCTTTTGGGGACACACACAATTGTGTCAAGTAAACGTTGTGACGCCTGTTTTACTTGGTGAGGAAGTAAGTTGTCCCCAGACAGTTAGACGTGAATACAAGATACTTGGTGCAGAAGAATCTTCCGTCTTTAGCGCCCTTTGGGATGGGGTTTGTTGGTTTTTTTCTCTCTTCTTTTTTTCGACAAGACCATCTCTTTCCTTTCCACTCATACTTCTGTTCCACTCTGCGTTCCCTTGATGCCTTGAGCTTGGTCTAGACCTCAGGTTGTGCGGTGGAGGCTCAGGGTGCTGATCCATTATCTCCATAGGAACAGTTGTGAGCCGTGTTTGGGCTTTCTAAGGTGTCATTTTTACCAGGTCACATGAGAAGAGGTCTAGAGCCTTTTGGGAGTTCAAAAGTGTCAGTAATTTTGATACACGAGACACACTTTAGGGTGCCCACTGTTCTTAACGGGGAAGGTTGGCACTTCCCACAAGTGAGCTATAATAATATGGGTGCCATATATAAAGGGAAGGCTATTGTTTTTTCCAGGCATTCCCTTTTCAGCTCAATGATTCCTTACTAGACTTGGGGCCTATGTGCTATACATTGGCTAATATATTTACCAGATATATAGGAGACAACAGTCTGTGTTGGCCTGAGCTTCGGATTTTGTTTTGGGATAGGATATTATTCTTAAATTAATTATTTCAGTATGCCTCCAGACCCTAAATTGGATATATCTGGGTTGTTCACATAGATCTCTATTGCATTTAAGCAAGTTTAGAAGCACATTGTGCTGGATTACTGGAAGGTGTTGCCTCTGGTGGGCATGGACTATACTTTCTATTCAGCAATTCATAAGATGTACTCTTTACATATACCGATAGATGCATTATACATAAAACATTATAATTTGGGAGAGATTAGGACAGTGGAATTTGTGGCCAAGCCTGAGGTCTGGAAAGTGTGTAACCCTATCATTAGATGAAGAAGTATAATGAGAAGGATCAGAAACATCAAGCCACTCACCAGTAGGTTAGCTCAGTGTCCTACTGCCCAGGACCTGCTGCAGGTATTGTGGATGGCAGGAATCCCATAGAATTTGATTTACAGAAAAAAGTAGCAAGGAGTGTCCTGTTCAAGGAGGGCATTCCAGAGGATAGGGACAGCGCTTGAGTATTTGGGAACGGCTATGAAAAGCTTTGTAACTAAGAGTCAGGATTTTGAAATGAATCCTGAAGTGTACAGACAACCAGTGAAGAGATTGGCAGATGGCAGAAAGGAGAGGTGTTATTATTTTTCTAATACAATTTAATGTCACATTGCAACACAATAGAATGCTAAAAGTGTGAGTTAAATATATATCTAATGCACTTACATTTTCATGTTTCATTTACAACTTAGGTCATCTCATTTTGTACTTGTATAGTATAATACAACCCCTTACACCCTAAGTATCCTAAGAAGGGATCAGTTTATTATATGAAGGGCATTGCAGCGCTATTGTTTAATAAAAAAAAAAGCATTAACATCTTCTAGAAAAATTATAGAAAAAATACAAAATATTAGGAACAAATCCTTTTTTTTATTTTCATTTTTTAATGTTCTATAGTGCTTAATTTCACATGTGATAGACATATCCCAATTATATTTTTTATGAAAAAGATTTAGAAATAGTTTAATAGTGTCTGACAATTATATTTTTACTTAATAGATTTTCAGCAACTGCTTAAATCAAATCAAGTACATTTTAATTTGCATTCCTTGCTATCGTCTTTCCATTAAGGTTTAAATAAAAAGTGATTTTTTTTTCATTTTTCATTATGCCCCTTATTATTAATTTAATAAAATGATAAGACTATGCTAATATTTCTGTTAATAGTCAGCTTATTAAATTGCATATTTTAATGTAGCACACTTGGAGATCCCATTATTTCCTTAAGCTCATTTTCATTAGTTTAAAATCTGCTTTGTACTTTAAAAACTGCATTTATTTACAATACAATTTTGTCTTGGCTTGAGTTGGACTTCCCAAACAATATAATATCCTAAGACACCATTGAGAAGAGATTTAAGTTAGAATAATTTTATTGTAGTGTGCAAACATTTCACAAAATGGATATCCTTAATAAAAAAGAAGACAATATAGTAATTTTACTCTATAGTAGTTTAATGAGACAATGAAAGATAGAGGGTCGTAATTAAGAGTATAAATGGGTATCAGTGTATGCGATAGCTTAATCTTTTAAATATTTATTTTTAAAAATATTCTCTATACTATGGATTTCTTTTTTCTTTGCTCATAATACAGTGTTCTACATTAAAAAAGGCAGTTTAATGTCCCTGACCACCTTACCAAAGACAAATGCAGATTAAAGTACTTTATGAGTACTTGAAAAAGTTGCTTGACATTTGGTAGAAGCCTCCTCCATGGTTCGAGGGGAGCCTGGTTTGACCTGTCCGCAATGTTCACTGAGCAAGCGCTGGAGCTGACTAGTGGTAATGTTCATATTCTTAATTGCGCATTTTTATAGTTTGTTCTGCATTCATAGTGTAGCTGGTGCTTTTATATATTTAAATTGCTCCATCCCTCCCTTTTTATTGCACACATGTTTTACCTACAACTACTTGGTTCTGTGTCATGTCCTGTTGATGCAATTTTGGTGCTGAGGCAAGTCCTATGAGTGTGATCAGGGTGCTGGGGCAAGTCCTGTGGATGCAACCTGGGTGCTGCGCAAACGGTTTGGATGTAACTTGGGTGCTGAGCAAGTCCCATGGATACAATTTGGGTGCTGGGGCAAGTGGTTTGGATGTAACTTGGGTGCTGGGGCAAGTGGTTTGGATGTAACTTGGGTGCTGGGACAAGTTCTATGTGTGCAATATGGGTGCTGGCAAGTCCTGTGAGTGCAATGTGGGTGCTAACCAAGTGGTTTGGATGTAACTTGGAGGCTGAGCAAGTTCTGTGGATGCAAATTGGGTGCTGAGCAAGTCCTGTGGATGCAATCTGGGTGCTGCAGCAAGTCCTATATATGACATCTGGGTGCTGGGCAAGTCCTGTGAGTGTAATCTGGGTCCTGGGCAAGTGGTTTGGATGTAACTTGGAGGCTGAGCAAGTCCTGTGGATGCAATCTGGGTGCTGAGCAAGTCCTGTTGTTTATAATCTTATTGCTGCTGCAATTCCCGTGGATGCAGTCTGAATTCTGCAGCAATTCCCGTGGATGCAATTTGGGTGCTGAGCAAGTCGTGTGGATGCAATCTGGCTACCAGGGCTGGCCTTTGGGGTGTGCGACCCATGATCTATGTCAGTTTTGTGGGTCAGTGAATACTAAAGTGTAGTTTTAAGTTGATCACACTTTGGTGGTTTTCTGGGTTTTTTTTAATTATTATTCTAACTTTATACCATAAAAATTGAATGTGTTGACCTGTAATGAATCAATGTTTATATTCTTAATTCCGCATTTTTATAATTTGTTCTGCATTCATGGTGTAGCTGGTGCTTTTATATATTTAAATTGGCCCCTCACAATGTATAATTTTTTATTGCACACGTTTACCTACAACTACTTGGAATGTTTTCATCAGTGGCCCAGCACATAAAATTAAAAAGTGATACTACTATACTCATATTATATTGGGAGTTATGCTGTACTACCGTTAGTGTCTGGCTCAGTATATAGTGATGGGAGTTATGGTGAATGACCATCAATGTCTGGAAAAGCATATAGTTTTGTTATAATAAAAAATACACTCTACCACCCTCAGTGTCTGGATCACTATATAATGTTCTATTGTGGTTGAAGGAAGTTGTGGTATACCACTGTCAGGCTCAGTATAATTCTACTATCAGTATAGATTCTACTATTTGTCCTGAGTTTAGAAATACCATGTGTTTTAATGTTTTTTTTGCTTTTTTCTGCACATTATGGGGCAATAAATACCAGTAACATTTTGCTATTTCGAAACCATTTTGTCCCCAAAGCTGGTCTTTCTGCCCCATGTGCTATTTCAGGTATCTTTGAAGCTGGCCAATGCAATTTACCCCATCAAACGATATATTTTTGAAAACTAGACACCCCAAGGTATTTTAAATGCTGGTATTTTAACCATTTCCATGCACAAATTCTACCACCAGCCTTTGTCAAACTTTATGGTAGTAAATATTTTTGGTATTTTTTTTTACACACGTTGTACTCCAGGTATAAATTCACCGCTCCTGGTATATGTCTCTGTCAAACACCCCAATATGTATTCAGTAACATCTCCTGAGCGCAGTGATACCCCACATGCATGGGTTTGTTGGGAGGTAAAATGCCACCTTTGTGAGGTGTGTATTTTTTTTGCCATTTAGACATCTTGTCAGTCTGTGCCCATGTCCCATATTTGGGACATCTTTGAAGTGGCCAATTCAATTTACCCCATCGAATCATACATTTTTTAAAACTAGGCACCCTATGGGCATTTATAATGCCAATATTTTAACTCTTTCCATGTGAGAATTTTTGCGAAAATACAACACTAATTGTAGGACTTGCTCATAAAAAACTTTATATATATATATATATATATATATATATATATATATATATATATATATATGCACTTTTTTGGTGACAGCGGGGGAATTATTTTTAAATGTTATCATATTTTTTCTAAGCTGTTTTAGCCGTCCGCTGCCGAGATCTTTGATGATGCGGGGGCCATTTTTTTGTGGGGAGGGCTTTCCTCCCCAGATCCGCGGTCAGCCTCACTTGTGCGAAGCAGCTGTTTAACATGTACGGGCTTTGTCATTATTGCATTGCCGTAGAGGGGTTGATAGCTACATTTTGTGTTAACTCACGTTGTCTTCTATGAAACTTAGTTGGATGATGTGAAACATTTAAATATAACAAATAAGTAAAATTTGAACAATCAAGAAGGGACAAATAATTTTTCACAGCATTGTATTATAAAGATATGTCAGGCTTTATGTAAAAACTGCAGTCATTTTTCGTAAGGGTAAACCTTGAACTATAAGTATGAAGAGCCATTTTCAAAAGGTGTTTGAAAATATATTTAATTTTATATACGTGTGGGTTATTTTTATAAGCAGTTCATCAATGTGTAGCAGAAGAAAATCAGAAATTCCTTCATTCAAGCATGACGTCTCAAAATTCAAACTTAATGAGAGCTTTGGCAGCTTGCATTGAAGGCAGACAGTGATTAACAAAACACTTCAGAGTACAAGACACAGCAGTACTCAAACAAAACAGTGATGATCTCCACTTAATCGAAGAAAAGCCCACAGCATCTGCCAGAAAGAAGATCTGGAGCCATAAGGAGCTATTGCTTAGATAGTCTGTCATCTCCAGAGATCAACAACCATATGCTCTACTCAAGCACAAACTCCAAAGAAGTTAATTTTCTGACAAAATGCAGGGGTAAATATGACATTCAAACAAGTGTGTTCACTCATCCTAAACACACGCTCATCTGCATGCATCAGATTTATGCAAAGTGTAAAGGCAAGCAAATATAATTTGTCTGGAACACAAACACTGTCGTAAGAGCTCAGGTGTAATTAATCTTTGTCCTCGCCACAGGTTTATGTATTCTAATGATTATCCGTTTAAAAGGTAAACTTTTGATAAATATATGTACTTCACTACTTTTCTTCATGTTGCTGGTAGCGTAAGGGGCTTTGCCTACATTCTACTGTACATTTTTTTAAAAACATCTCCTAAAATTGAATCATTACATAAAAATTATTTGCAGTACTCTATTGACACTTGCGGTTCGTTTTTGTTTGTTTTGCCAGGACCCTCCTCAGTATTGGAGGTTCATAAAATGTACCAAATTGGCAAATTTTGTTAAAAAGAAAGTACATATAAATCCGAATGTACAATAATCTATAAATACAATAAATAATAAGAATAATGGATGAAAAGTTAATACAAATTCAGTGAGCTGTGCTTCAATGTAACTGTTATTAGAAATTATTATATACAATTATATTACAATCCCATGTCAGTGCCACATACATGTACCACTTTTTCCATTTGACTGAAACTGTGTTTTGTATTTTGTATATAGTAATAATAATTATTATAATTAATAATAATAATAATTATTAATTATAATAATAATTATTACATTATTGCTATATAATTATTATTATAATTAATAATAATAATTAATATAGGAGTTCCCTATTTCTATGAACTAAGCTCTAAAAGTCATCATTTATATAGAATCAGGAATTATGTATTTTTAAAAAGCAAGTTATGTACATAAAATATATTTTTTTTTACATGTATCTTAGTTGTATAAATAGCTATCAATCTGCCACAAACATACATGAGAAGGCTTTGTTAAGCCCTGCTCCTAAACCAATACTCTAACCACATCCTCTAAAACAAAAGTGTCCCTATTTGACCATTTTTGGATATTGAGAGAAACATAAAAGCATAGAAACGTAGCATGTGATAGCAGGTAAGAACCATTCGACCAATCTAGCCTGCCATTTTTTCTGACATAGAGACTCAGACCTTAATCAGTCTTTAGTCTTGTCTTAAATTCAGGATAGATTTATGCCTATGCCATGCATGTTTAAATTCCTTTACTGTATAATGCCGCTACCACTTCTGATGTGAGGCCATTTATTTACCACCCTCTCAGTAAAGTAAAACTTCTTTACATAACAACTAGGCATCTGATCCTCTTGTTTTAAATGATGACCTCTTTCTCTAACATTCTCCTCTTTTGAAATAAACTTCCTACCTGTATTCAAAAATCAAAAGTGCCGCAGATAAACAAACGAGTACAATCGACTACATTATATAATCGTATAAAGGATTTACCATACAGCTGATTTAGACAATATTTTCAAACTAAGACGCCAGCAGAATTTTTAAAAATATAATAAAAATCACAATAAAATGTATATTAACTATAGCTTAATACTAAGTATTATTTAGCACATTTTATTAATTTAAATTAATAATGCAAAAAATGTAATATACTATAAAGGAATAAACTGGCTACACTACAATCATAAAAATCCTCCTGAATGGTGACCTTGTTTTTGACCTTTTGGCACAAATAAAAGGCTTGCAATCAAATAGTGCTGTTCCCTGTATAAAACCCTTCAGAAAACCATCCCTGCAGGTGAATACCTGTTCATTCTAAAAGGTCAAAAATAAATACACAAATTGCCCAACTCCATTGAAATTTAAGGGTAAGAGTTTTGGTTGCTATGTTACACAGTATTTGTTGAATAATGACCAATGACTACATATTGTGTTCTTTCAAAGAATAATATTTATATTATTTTATGTAAGCAATAGCAATTATTTTCTATTTTATATGTAAAATCAGGGCATGCAGATGTTTAATAATTACTTCTTCATATTACTAAGGTTAATTTCAAATCTAACTATAAGCACATACATGAACATATCAACATGCTTTATAATTTGATTTAGATTGTTTTTATATATTTATTTAAATATTTTACATTTTTTTAATTATATATTTTTTATGTTATTCATATTTTCATACAAATGGCAAGTGAGGGATAAGTTAAAGTCGACAATTTGATATTACTCAAATTGGAAAGATCTTTCAGGAGTTGAGAACAGATATATTTATACAGATAAATACAAAACTGAAAGAAATATTAACACTTGCCACCTGGGATTGGCCCAGTCTTTGGTACAGTCATCTGCTGTAAACCCAGATTTGTCAGTTCTCATGATGTCCCCAAAGTGCTTGTGTCCAGGGTCTCCTCAGTTGTGAACAGGATGATCAATCAGTGTCATTTCAGTGTGAATTAACGTGCCACCTGTGCTTATGGAAGGAATAACAGAAAACACGTCCCTCTGGGACTACTTGGGAACTCAAGCAAAAAAAATATGATTTAAGTTAGCTACATAGTCTTCATTTTTGACACATGTTGTATATGTTACCTTAATATTTATAACATCAAATCTCTGTTTATAATCAATTAACATAAATGCATTACAAGACTACAAGTACATTTGTGCTTGTGATTTTGAAACTGTATCATTGTAGATTTGTGAAAAATATTTTTGTCATTCTTTTATATTTATCATTAAATATATATTCGACTGATGAATATGGACCAAAAGCAATTTGGACTATTTAGTTGATCCATTCATTTTTGGACTATATATTTTGTTTCCTGCCCGTTGGGTTCAGACAAAAATTGGTGGGCATTTTACATTCAGAAACAAAATTTGTCACACACCCTCATTCACTCTCCCATGCTCTTTCCACACTCTCACTCATGCTCTCTCACACTCTCTCTGAATGTCTCCCTACCTACTCCGCCAGCTGCTTCCATGTCCCTATCTCTTTGCTGCACAGCTCTGCTTCTTCTCTTGCATCTACTTTTTCTTCTGTCTTCCTTCTTCATCTGCTGCCATTTTGCAGACATTTACCAGGAGACTATAATAATGAAGACAGATTCGCTGAGAATGAGAAGTGTTTCTGCACTTTCTCTGTGAATTTATCTGCATTATTCTGGCCTTTTTTCACCTGTATGGTTTCTTTCCCACTGGAAACTAGCTTTTATATAAATGTTAAAGAGAGAACTACACAATATTTTTTTAAAATTCAAATGAGAAATTAAAACCTATTTGTTTACATTTAGTTCCTTTTTCTTAATTTGTATAGCTATGGTTGCTTTGGAAAATAACCCCAGTAGCAAGGTTCATAGAAGTAAGAATTAAGACTTAACTGAAACTTCACTTTATTGCTACAGTGCCTGGAAAAATAATCATTTACCTGCATAATTACTTGTGTCCTCCTCCTAAACTACTTTAGTGCCATGAGCTAGATTAAAAATAGAATTCCTGAAATTAATGGCTTGGCCGGCGTGACCTGGTATGCATATTTTCCTTAGTTGTTAGAAAATCATATTTTAGCAGTCTTCATGGAATATCATAATTGCATAATTAATATGAATACTGATGAGTACCCCCTAGTGAATATCATTAGCAAAACCTGAACAGAACTGAGGTAGTGAAAGCTCATTGAAATACTTGCAATAAATGTGCTGTGGTGACTACTTTGTTACTAGTTGATTTTCTAAATGATGTAAAATATTTTTTTCATTTTTATAGGCCCTTTGTCCTAACAGTTGATAAAAATCCAGATGAAAGAAAAAGCTTGAAAGATTATCTATAAACAAGGTTTAATAGATTAAACATTGAGACATGGAAGTGTTGAACTGAAAACGCTTAAAATATTTGAGAGATAAAACAATATTTTCCTTTAATCCTGTTAATAGTCATTAATTTTCTTTCTTTTTTTTTTGCTTGCTAAAAGCAAAATTCTCTAGCCCGCAATGTAATGTGCCCAATATGTGTTGATTAATACTGTAACAGATAGACTGTACAACATCCCTAGGTTCAGTAACCTCACTGTAAAATAATGAGCCTTCACCAATAATAAATATACTTCCTATAAGGCTACATTTTCTAAGGTGAACTAATCAAATTCTAATAAGGTGAAAAAATGAAGTATTTGTTCAATAGAGGAAATTTCATTTGTCACGTTCTCTTTAGTTGTCAGTGGCAGTGCACTTAAAGTGGCCAAGCTATCAACCTTTTGTTTTCTGATAATTGTCGGTTTCAGAACAAAAAAAAAATATTTTAGTGCATAGAAAAAAATAAAGGTAAAATGTAATGATTATTTTATGAATAAGCAATAAAATATTGACAGGCAAAGATAGAAGGTAAAAGGTAAAGGAGAAAGTATGAATGAATTTTGTTCCTGAATTAAAAATGTCCCCACCACGATTTTCATGCAAACCAAATAGACGGGGGTTAAAATGAATGGGAAAACGAATGGGCCAAAAATTAACCAAACGATTTGGCCCATTTACACATGTCTAGGCATTATTCAGTGTGCATGAAGGGCCAAATGAGTGAATGAACTATCCAAAATGAGGCAGACAGCAAGTTACTTTAGTGGGAGTTAGTACTGATAAGCAGTTTGGCAAAGGGCAACATGGTTTTTCCCAATTTAACATTATTAAACAACAATTTATAAAAAGAAGCACAGAGGAAACATTTAAAAAACTGCAAAACAGCGCTGTTGTAAATAAAGTGGAATAGGTTTACTAAAAAAGTGGATTCCATGCTGGTATTGTGTGGGATACTCATTAAAGTGGGTTTTTGTAATTGAGTTTGCAGTTAAAGTGTGTGTTTGACTCACTGAATTCATTATGCTGGCTATTCTGAACTAATAGCTGAATTGCTATTAACAGTCATTACAATCAGCCCTTCATAAAGTCACCCACCTTACTTTTTTATTGTCTGTTCTACATGCAAAAAAAATGCAAAAAAAAACAACATAATAGTGTATCCTTTTTGGTTACATGTACGAAAGCCATTCAGTGATATTATTGATTAAAGTGCATAACAACATGTCGAGTGTCAGCTGCCCTTTTTATATATGATTTCTTTTAGGTGTGCCAACAGCTTTTCATGAGGGATCTGGATGGCTGAAGTCAGGTTATCTGTGAGGAAATGACCAATACCCACCAATTACTTACTGGATGCTGGTAAAGGTGGAGACCCCAAGCCTAGTGAGTTTAGGCAGCATATAAATACGAAATATTGAAGTTAGAGCTTACTGTATGCCAGTTGCTGCAGAGAGTAGAGGAATCAAGACAGGACAGCAACAGACAGCCAGAGGACAGAGAAATAGAGTACCAA